>NC_092093.1:18041861-18223146 GCF_045679555.1 Salvelinus alpinus | reverse complement strand
CTAATATTATATCAGGAGAATGAATCAGGTTTGATATTCAACTTTAATATCATCACAGATCTTGTGAACTTATTCATATTCTAGGAGCATAACAAGAACACATACCTGAGAATGTGGAGGTGAAGGTAAAGGAGATCTTCACGTTTCCCTTTTCAGTCAGTGTGCACGTCCACTTCCTGTTGTTGTCCTCCCTCTGGAGTGTCACAGTCAGAGTGATGTCACAGGGAGAAGGCTGTGTGACCTGGACATTAGTACCTGTTTCAGGCACCCAGCTGAGACTAACTCCTGAGTTGTACCTTTCATGTCCCTTATAGGTGAGCAGAGAACACCGTAACGTCATATCTACATTAGACTTCAGATCTGTCACTGGTGGGGTAGAGGAGACTGAGAAAGAGACAAAGGTATACAGTACTTGTTGGCTGTTTTCACATAGCATATGATAATTAACTTCATACTTGTACACAGTGACATTTAAACAGTAATACTCACTAGTTAGAACAGACAGATGCACAGGAGCATCCTCTCCTTGTTGTTTTTCACCCTCTGCAAGGAACTGTTGACAAGTGTAGAGTCCAGCATCCTCAGCTCTGACATCACTAACATTTAGAGAACATTCAGACCCCAAACTTAGTCTGTCTGTCATGTTGTTCAGTTGTGGTTGTTTTTTCACCTTCCCTAGACGGACTAGTTCAGTGGCAGTTCTATCTCTGATGTAGATCCATATAGTTGAGGAACAGTCTGGATTAACCACATTGTTACACGGCAGACTGACATCATCTCCCTCTCTGGAGAACATAGAGAGAGTTTCTCCACTGACACCTGACAAGAACATAATATCAGGTCATTATTTTGAATACAGATTAGAATAGAGATGGCGACCATTAATATACTTAAAAGGTATGCTTTTCACATAAATGGAGTCACCATATCCACCGAATGTCACAACAAAAATGTTTACTCAACCAAAGAAATTCTACAATATGAATATATATATTGTTTTCTGAGATGGATAGTTTGCATATTATTCTCTAAATTTCGCACTGGTCTCACCTGTTAGCAGATATAAAAGGGCCCCAAGCAGTCCCAAAACAGCCATTTTAACCATTGTCCTCTCCCTCACTCTCTCCTTTGCTTCTCTCTGTCAGAGTGTCTCTGCACAACAAGTTTCTCACCATACACTACTCACTGGGCACATACGTCAATTCAATGTCTATTCCACATTGGTTCAACGCAATTTTGTTGAAATATTGTGGAAACAATGTTGATTCATCCAGTGTGTGCCAAGAGGGAAGTTTCTCTATCACCATAGCGTAATTTCCTTGTGGTGATGTGGGGGACAGTTTCTCCACTGACACCTGACAAGAACATAATATCAGGTCATTATTTTCACTCTGGAGAACATAGTTTCTCCACTGACACCTGGAAGGAGTATGACATCAGATAATTATTAACTGGTAATACAGATTACATTATATTTCATAGGTATTCTTATTGATATTCTTCAGTGTGAATAATAGTGTAATATACTGTCTAATATACAATAGTGAAGATAAGAGTAAACAGATACACAACAGAAATGTCATTATTATATTAGTAAAATGTAAACTGAACTAGTTTGGCCGTGTGAAATAAATGTGTTTTATGATCTCTAATGACATATTCTTACTCTCTCTCCTCTGTCTTACCTGTTAGCAGGTACAAAACGGTCACAAGCAGTCCCCAAAATGAATGATGGACGTCAGCCTTGATCCTCTCTCTCTCTCCTCTGTTTCTGTCTCTCCTCTGTCAGAGTGTCTCAGCACTACAAGTTTCTCCTCTGTCAGAGTGTCTCAGCACTACAAGTTTCTCCTCTGTCAGAGTGTCTCAGCACTACAAGTTTCTCCTCTGTCAGAGTGTCTCAGCACTACAAGTTTCTCCTCTGTCAGAGTGTCTCAGCACTACAAGTTTCTCCTCTGTCAGAGTGTCTCAGCACTACAAGTTTCTCCTCTGTCAGAGTGTCTCAGCACTACAAGTTTCTCCTCTGTCAGAGTGTCTCAGCGCTACAAGTTTCTCCTCTGTCAGAGTGTCTCAGCACTACAAGTTTCTCCTCTGTCAGAGTGTCTCAGCACTACAAGTTTCTCCTCTGTCAGAGTGTCTCAGCACTACAAGTTTCTCCTCTGTCAGAGTGTCTCAGCACTACAAGTTTCTCCTCTGTCAGAGTGTCTCAGCACTACAAGTTTCTCCTCTGTCAGAGTGTCTCAGCACTACAAGTTTCTCCTCTGTCAGAGTGTCTCAGCACTACAAGTTTCTCCTCTGTCAGAGTGTCTCAGCACTACAAGTTTCTCCTCTGTCAGAGTCTCAGCACTACAAGTTTCTCCTCTGTCAGAGTGTCTCAGCACTACAAGTTTCTCCTCTGTCAGAGTGTCTCAGCGCTATGAGTTTCTCCTCTCAGAGTGTTCAGCACTACAAGTTTCTCCTCTGTCAGAGTGTCTCAGCGCTATGAGTTTCTCCTCTGTCAGAGTGTCTCAGCACTACAAGTTTCTCCTCTGTCAGAGTGTCTCAGCACTACAAGTTTCTCCTCTGTCAGAGTGTCTCAGCACTACAAGTTTCTCCTCTGTCAGAGTGTCTCAGCACTACAAGTTTCTCCTCTGTCAGAGTGTCTCAGCACTACGAGTTTCTCCCCTGTCAGGGTGTCTCAGCACTACAAGTTTCTCCTCTGTCAGAGTGTCTCAGCACTACAAGTTTCTCCTCTGTCAGAGTGTCTCAGCACTATGAGTTTCTCACCGTACAGCAGCATCTCTACTCACCACTAGAGCATCACTTCCTCAACGTGGTCATGTTTTTATCTAGTTTCTGACACCTTGGTGAGAATCCTCCAGCTCACCAGCAGTTGAAGGCCTTCTTCACATGTATGAGAGTCTGTATTAGTGATGCAGGGATATGGCATTAATGTGCTCATATTCAAGTGGCGATCGGTGCCGTTTACTTGGATGACTGTCCTTCATATTCCAGTCACCCAGCTCAGTGTAACATTGATACGTTTAGGCTACTACATGATACTAGAATGAATAAACCCCTGATCACATGCAAATACAGGTCAATTTCCTCGTAGCCATAAACAAACAGCATGATCACTTTGCTTGTTAATTCCTTCTCACATCAACACTCTCCTCCTCTCACCTTTTCCTTTCATTTGCGGGATCCAGTGCAGAACACATCAGCTGTCTGTGACCAGGCGACTAAACCCTTCCAAGCCAAACCTTCATATCATAACCGCTAACCGCTACACACAGCCTACATCATTGTCATTATATTAGCTAAGGTCAGTCAATATAGCTACTAGAACTAACGCGTTAATAAACCCTCTACAATAATGCAGTAGAGTGTACAGTTAGCAAGCTGGCCCCAGTGGCAATAAATTAATAAAATAAAAAGATTACCTTGACTTGGAAAAGTTGGACCGCCATAGCCTGCTAGCTAACATAGCATCCCTCTTTTTGAGCCAGGTGATTGAGTAGAGCTACACTAGCCTACTCAAACATACAACTAAACACAACCCTACCAAGAAGCACTGCTTCTTGACACAATGTGCACCAATGTGTCTGACGAATCACTGTGCACATGGCGACCTTGTCAGCGTGCATTGCTCCCGGCTCGCCACAGGATTAGCTAGATTGAGATGAGACAAGGACAACCAGGCACACCACACCCTCCCCTAACTATATAAATAGTTTACAGGACGGAAATATGTCAAGTGACATAGTCAACACGTCAACATGACATATCAGTGGAATCAAGTCTCTTGTCTCTCCAGGATTGGAAGTCATTCAGAGACGCTGCTGCCACATCATTGGCACTTCCTACAACTTCCTCCCAAGACCTTCAGAGTGCTCCTGTACCACCACCAGTCCTCTGAACAAGTGTCTAACCCCGACACAGAGACAGTATGATCTGAGTTCAATGTAACAAGCTGTACCACCACCAGTCCTCTGAACAAGTGTCTAACCCCGACACAGAGACAGTATGATCTGAGTTCAATGTAACAAGCTGTACCACCACCAGTCCTCTGAACAAGTGTCTAACCCCGACACAGAGACAGTATGATCTGAGTTCAATGTAACAAGCTGTACCACCTGTCCTCTGAACTAGTGTATAACCCCAACACAGAGACAGTATGATCTGAGTTCAATGTAACAAGCTGTACCACCACCAGTCCTCTGAACAAGTGTCTAACCCCGACACAGAGACAGTATGATCTGAGTTCAATGTAACAAGCTGCACTACCAGACACCAAAGATCCTTCACAAGAGCTCTCAAACTGAGCACATGGTTTTCTCCACCACTAAAGACTTTTAATATGACTATTTATTGATTTAATCACGTTCCTGTATTACCAGGGTTTATTCCTCATTCCTGCTTATTGAAGCAGCACATCACTGTGTTTGTAGTGAAAATGTATAAAAAAGTATAAATTTGAGTGAATATAAAATGTTAGAGAGGTGAATGTAACTACAACCAATGATGTAGAAATACACAGAAGAATGAATATTCATGTCTATGTCTGCAACTGGTTCTCTTTGTGGTTATTTCAGCTCAGACCACTTCTGTTTTTCTGTTGCTGAGCAGAGAGAGAAATAGAGAAGGAGAGAGGAGAAGAGAGCAGGGCAGATGAGAAGAGAGTACAGTAGAGAGCAGAGAAGAGGAAAGAGAAGAGAGCAGAGGAGATGAGAGAGGAGAGTAGAACAGAGTAGAGGAGAGAGGAGAGAAGAGGAGAAAATAGTAGAGGAGAGATGAAGAGAGAGGAGAAGAGACGAGGAGAGAGGAGGAGAGAAGAGAGAGGAGAGTAGAGGAGGATAGATGAGAGCAGAGTAGAGGAGAGAGGAAGAGAGAGATGAGGAGAGGGGAGTAGATGGGAGAGGAGAGGAGAGAAGAGGAGAGAAGAGAAGAGGAGAGAGAAAGGAGAGTAGAGGAGTGGAGAGTGGAGGAGAGAGGAAACGAGTGGAGAGTGGAGTGGAGAGAGGAGAGTAGAGGAAAGTAGAGGAGAGAGGAAAGTAGAGGAGAGTAGAGGAGGAGAGAGGAGAGGAGAGGAGAGAGGAAAGTAGAGGGGAGGAGAGAGAGAGAGAGGAGAGGAGAGGAGAGGAGAGGAGAGGAGGAGAGAGGAGAGGAGAGGAGAGGAGAGGAGAGGAGAGGAGAGGAGAGGAGAGGAGAGGAGAGGAGAGGAGAGGAGAGGAGAGGGATGAGTTGAGGAGAGAGAGAGAGTAGAGGAGAGTAGATGAGAGAGAGAGACAGGATGGAGAGAGGAGAGAAGAGAGAGTTGAGGAAAGAGGAGGAGAGAGAGGAGAGTAGAGGAAAGCCGAGGAGAGGAGAATAGAGAGGAGAGGAGAGAGGAGATTAGAGGAGAGAGGAAAGTAGAGGAGAGTAGAGGAGAGAGAGGAGAGAAGAGGAGAAAATAGTAGAGGAGAGTAGAGCAGGAGGAGAGGAGAGGAGAGAGTGGAGAGAGTGGAGAGTCGAGGAGAGAGTCGAGGAGAGTAGAGAGGAGAGAGGACAGTAGAGGAGAGAAGAGGGTAGAGGAGAGATGATAGTTGAGGAGAGTAGAGGAGAGTGGAGAGAGTATGGGAGAGAGGAGAGAAGAGGAGAAAATAGTAGAGGAGAGTAGAGCAGGAGAGAGTGGAGAGTAGAGTGGAGAGGAGAGTAGAGGAGAGTAGAGTAGAGTAGAGAGGAGAGTAGAGGAGGAGAGTATGGGAGAGTAGAGAGGAGAAGTAGAGGAGAGAAGAGATCAAAGGAGAGAAGAGATCAAAGGAGAGAGGAGAGAGAGTAGAGGAGAGATGAGACTAGAGGAGAGAGAAGGGAGAGGAGGAGAAAGTAGAGGAGAGTGGAGGGTAGAGGAGAGAATTAGAGAGAAGAGGAGAGAGGAGAGCGGAGAGAAGGGGAGAGAGTAGAGGAGAGTAGAGGGGATAGTGGAGAGGAGAGGAAAGGAGGAGGAGAGAGGAGAGTAGGCGAGAGGAGATAGGAGAGTAGAGGAGGAGAGATGAGAGGAGAGGAGAGAGTAGAGGGGAGAGTAGGGTAGAGTAGAGTAGAGCAGAGTATTAATTAATCAGGTAACAGTATCTCACTGTAGTACAGGTGTGTCTTTCAGAGTTGTTGCCTCCAGGGCTGTGTCTTGTACAAGATCATAAGGAACCAAACCAACCACCAAACCAACCACGATTTACTCTGACAGACGTACCAGTGAGTTTCACCACTAGGTGGTGCCATGTAACTAGTTAAAGGGAAGTGGGATCCTCTTCTTGTCCCAAACCTAGTCCCTACTTGTTTACTGTAAGTGTGTGCATCCCAATAATATCTCCTTTCTCCTGAAGAGTGCACTCGTTCACTACTATCACTTGTGTAACCCCGCCTCCACCCTCTCAGTTTGATTATGCGAAACCCTCCACCTCTTCCTGTCTCTTGCAGCCTCTGGCCTCTCTTTCCTGGGTCAAACGAGCTGGACCAGGGCTCAAAGATACATGATGCCCCTGGAACGCCCAAAGTAGCTGTCCTCCGCAAATTCAAGCCGTGAGCAGAGACCTCTTATCATGACTGCTACTTTGTTATTGATAGAAGTCACTGCTTGTGCATAGCCTAACTTTCAGACATATTCTGTCAGTTTCTGGAAAAAAGGATCTATTTCCCCTTCGGCCAGGTCTCATACGATGCCCTTTAACTTCCAGCGGAGGAAAGGTAGTGGTGTGTCCCAGCTCTACCCAGTGTTCTGAGATCACTCTGTCTCTGCTGAACCTCATGCTGGAGTATGACCCTGGTGACCTCGTCAGTTCCAGAGCCGTCCTTCAACACCTCGTCATCAGAGAACAACTGTGGGACATGTCTATGTCCCTATTCCCTATGTAGTGCACTACTTTTGACCAGGGCCAATAGAGCTCTATACTATATAGGGAATAGGGTTTCATTTGGGACACACAGCAAGACAGGTTTATAGATATACATTTTACCATCTCCCCTTTTCAGAGAACTATATTTAACTGTCCACATACAGTATAGGCCTGTATATGTTACAGTACAGAGTGCTGTCCTCTTAGTGTCCACACATGATCTCCCTTCACCCATCTTCTAGTTATTCTCCATCCATCTTGTTATAGGATCAATGTGGCGAGCTGATTGAAAAGCACAGCTATTCATGTTACTAGGCCCACAGTTGAACTTGGGACGTATTAGTCTGATGTGATGTGGTGACTCATGTAAAGTAAGGTCACCAGATTTCTGAAATTAAAACCGGGGACATTTCCAGTTCAGCGGTAAATATATAATTAAAATATCCAATGTTATTATCTATGAAATAAAAAAGGTGGACAATTCCGGTTTCATGTATTTAGTCTAACAGGCACATTGTGATAGAGAAAACTATATTACAGAAACCCTACAGACAAGACAGAACTGTGGGATCTGAACAGCCATTCAGTGGCCCTGGTAGTCTGGGTAGAATAAGAGCCTAACTCTCTAAGCCTTTTGATACAGTTGATCATGCTATACTAAGGCAGAGATTGTTGAGTGTAGGTCTTTCGGAGCATGCAGTTGCATGGTTTGCTAACTATCTGTCTGATAGAACTCAGTGCACTCAATTTGATGGGCTTATGTCTGTTAAATTGTCTGTCCTGAATGGTGTGCCCCAAGGCTCTGTACTTGGTCCTCTCTTATTCACTATTTATATAAATAATTTAGACAAAAATGTCCAAAATGCACAACTTCATTTTTATGCTGATGATACTGTTATTTACTGTTGTGCCTTGTCTCTTACAAAAGCTTTCCAGAACTTGCAAACTGCTTTTTATACTGTTCAACATACCTTGTATCAATTGAAGCTTATCCTCAATACTGACAAAACTAAACTAATGGTGTTTTCTAATGCAAGAAATAGACCTCTGAACCTTTCACCTATTACTACCTGTCAGGGAAAGGAGATTGAGGTTGTAACCTCATATAAATATCTTGGAATTCTAATTGATGACGGGCTCTCTTTAAAATTGCATATTCAACAACTTACAAAAAAATTGAAGCTGAAATTGGGTTTTTATTTTAGGAATATGGCCTGTTTTTCTTTTGAAGCCAGAAGGAGGCTAGTATCAACTACATTATGCCTTTACTAGACTATGGGGATATTTTATATATGAATGCTTCCGCTCAGTGTTTGAGATCAATTGACACTCTTTACCATGGCACTTTGAGATTTATTTTAAACTGCAAAACCCTTACGCACCACTGCACTTTGTATACCAGGGTTGGCTGGCCTTCTCTAGTCACTCGTAGGCTCAGTCACTGGTATACTTTTATTTACAAAGCCATTTTGGGTTTACTACCTTTTTATTTGGGCATTTTTATTGTTCAGAAATGTGGTGGATCGTCTCTTCGTTCGCTGGACTTTATCCTGCTAACTGTTCCAAATGTCCAAACTGAATTTGGTAAAAGGTCTTTTATGTACTCTGCGCCATCGTCTTGGAACGCCTTACAAAATACTTTTAAACTGGAAGAACTTGTCCCGATTGGTGTTTTTAGATCACTGATGAAGGATTTTGAGGCTGATTCCCTGACCTGTCAATGTTTTTAATTTGCTGTTTTATGATTTTGTTATACTCTTGTGAATTCTATGGTTTTTACTAGATTACTTGTAGTTTTTCATGTTGTTTGTCTGTATTTTTGTAATGACTTGGTGCTGCCTATCTTGGCCAGGACGCTCTTGAAAAATAGATTTTAAATCTCAATGAGCCCTTCCTGGTTAAATAAAAATAAAAAAATTAATAGAGCAGAAGAGAACATGAGCAAAATTGAAAAAACAGACAATAGTCTATGTGAAATACTTAACAACATAATAAAGAAATAAGATGCTGATGAGGTTGGTAACTACATAATATACTTATACCAACCTAATCTGTATATTTCTCAGAAGAATGTATCTTCAGGATTGCTCTGTGTTTGGCCAGCTTCTCCATGAACTCCTGGCAAGGGAGATTGAAGTTTGTCTTCACAATAAGCATGGCCTTTATGGTAGGAACAGTGAACCTATTTCTTGCTGCTGTCCATATATCATTCATTTGGCAGAACACTCTCGACTGGTGCATTACTTCCAGGTAAGCACATGACAACAGACGCTAATCTAGCCAGGTTAGTGTGTGGGATGTCATTCTCTTTGAAGTGGGTAACCACCGTGCTCCATCTCTGACTACTGTCTCAGATGTTTTCCATTCTTCAAGCGATCCCCCCTTTAGGAACTATTGCAGGCCAGTAACCTCGTCAAACAATCCTCATTGATGGTCACATTGGGGCATTTTTCCTGCAGTGTGCCTGCTGCCTTCTGGATCTCTTCACGCTGAGGTTGCCTTTTTAACTTCTTATGGCTGCAGGGGCAGTATTGAGTAGCTTGGATGAAAGGTGCACAGAGGTGCCCATAGTAAAATGCCTGCTCCTCAGTCCCAGTTGCTAATATATGCATATTATTATTAGTATTGGATAGAAAAGACTGAAGTTTCTAAAACTGTTTGAATGATGTCTGTGAGTATAACAGAACTCATATGGCGGGCAAAAACCTGAGAAAAAATCCAACCAGGAAGTGGGAAATCTGAGGTTTGTAGGTTTTCAACTCATCGCCTATCGAATACACAGTGGGACATGGGTCATTTTGCACTTCCTAAGGCTTCCACCAGATGTCAACAGTCTTTAGAACCTTGTCTGATGCTTCTACTGTGAAGGGGGGCCGAAAGAGGGGATTGAGTAAGGTCTACCATGACCTGAACATGGGCTGACCATGCACGTTCATGTGAGAGCGAGCTCTGTTCCATCGCACTTCTGAAGACAATGGAATTCTCAGGTTGGAACATTATTGAAGATTTATGTTAAAAACATCCTAAAGATTGATTCAAAACATCATTTGACATGTTTCTACTGACTGTTACGGAACTTTTTGACATTTCGTCTGCTTTTAGTGAACGCGCTTCGTGACTTTGGATTTGTTTACCAAACGCGCTAACAAAAGTAGCTATTTGGACATAAATGATGGACATTACCGAACAAATCAAACATTTATTGTGGAACTGGGATTCCTGGGAGTGCATTCTGATGAAGATCATCAAAGGTAAGTGAATATTTATAATGTTATTTCTGACTTCTGTTGACTGCACAATATGGCGGATATATTTTTGTCTTGATTGGCCGACCTCAGATTATTGCATGGTTTGCTTTTTCGAAATCTGACACAGCGGTTGCATTAAGAACAAGTTTATCTTTAATTCTATGTAAAACATGTATCTTTCATCAAAGTTTATGATGAGTATTAATGTTATTTGATGTGGCTCGCTGCAATTTCTCTGGATATTTTGGAGGCATTTCTGAACATGGCGCCAATGTAAACTGAGATTTTTGGATATAAATATGAACTTTATCGAACAAAACATATGTATTGTGTAACATGAAGTCCTATGAGTGTCATATGATGAAGATCATCAAAGGTTAGTGATTCATTTTATCTCTATTTCTGCTTTTTGTGACTCCTCTCTTTGGCTGGAAAAATGGCTGTGTTTTTCTGTGATTTGGCGGTGACCTAACAGAATCGTTTGTGGTGCTTTCGCTGTAAAGCCTTTTTGAAATCGGACACTGTGGTGGGATTAACAAGAATGGTATCTTTAAAATGGTGTGAAATACTTGTATGCTTGAGGAATTTTAATTATGAGATTTCTGTTGTTTGAATTTGGCGCCCTGCACTTTCACTGGCTGTTGTCCTATCGATCTCGTTAACGGGATTGCAGCCCTAAGAAGTTTAAAAAGGAGACAATGTAAATCTTTTAGATTATCTGTGTGCTTTCCCCATGATTGCAAGTAGTTCACAGCCGTAGTGAAGAATGATTGGGATGTTTTGAGAAGGCTCTCTTTAGACATTGCTCCATTTTCCTCTAGCTCTCTCAGAAGTCCTCTGACCAAAACTGGAATGAAGTTGTCTTCACGCCTTGCAGTCAATTTTCCCTCAATGTTTCTCAGAATTGCAGCTGACTCCACAGCACAGCTGTCCTGGAATTCAAGCATCTTGATCGTGTCACTGACTATGGTCAAGTTTCCATGGACAAAGGCCAGCCAAAGTTCAGTCAGTGGATCTTCAAACATTGTTCGGAGGACAACAAGGCATTTGTCTTCAGAAAGAAAAAAGGATTTCAATGGCACATACATTTTCAGCACTCTTTCTAGAGCAGGGAACATGGACAGCCAGCGAACATGGCTGTGTCCTAAAATGTTATGGTACTCCTGGCCAACAAACTCACAAAAACTCTTCAGTCTTTCTACTCTGACGGTGAAAATATCCAAATATCTTTGTGAGCAGGTACTCAACATCAAGGGGAATCATATCCAAAGCTGTTCTGGCCGTGTTATGAATGATGTGGGCAGGACAACCTAAGCCAATCACCTCCCGCTGCAGAGCATTTTTAAGTTGGTATTTGTGTTGTCGGCAGAGAATGCCACGACTTTGTTTTCCAGGTAACATTTTTGGATGACCACCAGGACCTCAGCTGCAATCTCCTCTGCTGTTTCTCCTTTCAATTCAACAACATCAAGCAGTTTTGTTTCCACAGATGTGTTGCCATCATATATCTTACAATATCTGACTAGTATTGGCAGCAGCTTTACATGTCCATGATTGGACGCATCAATGGACAGGGACACACATTCAACCTGGTCTAGGTCCTGTGTTACCAAAGTAGTTGCCCATGGTGCTAACACGTTACTCACTATGACGTCACATTTTGTCCAAGCACATGTAAACTTTGGCTCATAAAGCTTCGGTGTCAGTTGTGCTGTGCAGTCCATAGATCTGTAACTATGATTGTGTCGCATAGTGTGGTATGCAAAGACACCCTCCTGCACAGCTAAATCATATTCTTCTTGGGAAGGCTCTACCTTCTTGAAGAATGTGGTGACAGAGGGCATACCAACACGGGCAATCAGAGAGGCTTTATGCTGTTTCGCCTGTTGATGTTCTGCACTGCCGTTCTTCCCCCGCTGCCATTTGAAAAAGAGGAATTACAAAGGGTGCAGTGAACCATTCTATCGTCTTGACCTGACTGTATAAATGGAAATTCTCTCATCATGTTGTCATAAAAAGTGCATTTCCGTTTCTTGGAAATTGTTCATTGTACCGCCGTCTGCTCTTCTTCAATCTCCTTGTGTCACTCTTCTTACTCTTAACTTTTTCTTCTCCTCTAATCTTTCTCCTCGTCTTTCTTCCTTTCCTTCTCTTTACCTTTCCACCTCATTCTTCTACTCTCCTCGCTTCACTCCTTTAACTCCCTTCATTTTTCCTTCTCCTTCCTCTCCAATCTTTAATAATAAATAGTACATTATTAGATAAAATACTTTGGTTAACAGATTCCCATTGCTGCCTCATTTTTGTATTTTATCTCAAAAACATTGTTTGGAATAGTGAATTGGCAGGCTCTGTAATCATCTTTACCTTTCCTCCTCTATCTCACTCTTCTTCCTATCCAGTCTTCCTCCTCTCCACTCTAAAAGAAAACATTATGCTAATGTTATCCATGAAAATTTCAAAATATATTTTTCACCATACTTATTATAATGCCAAACCATTAAAATTGTAATCTACAAGTAAATATTATCATAATTAATTGTGCATTCATTTAATATAATCATATTTTCAAAATAGCCCGTCCACTGCATGTTTACATGTGAACGTTTTTTAACCTAACGTAAACTCGTACATCGCCTTGGTCTGTATAATTGCTCTCATTTTAGCGCCCCAAAAACATACTTCCAGATCAACTGTAATGTCAATACCATTGTAAAGCACAATTTCTCCCCTTTCCAACATTATCAAATCCATGACCTAAACGCTGCCCGTTTATGCATAATTCAAGCAGGCAATGAGCCCAGTCGGGTCTTTTTAAAAATGGCGGGTGGGGAAGCGAAACTAATGCGTGATAGTGAGAAGGAAAGATGTGTGGGAAAATTGCTTTTTTCCCACTTGATCTGTCCAACTTATCACCTTATCGCCTCTAAAATGTAAATAATACACGATAAAGAGTTTATATAATGTGTCATTACATACCTATTTGAAGGTTTGTGTTGAATTCGAATCAGGTTTTTAGGGCGGTGCTAAAGTGATCTTAGAAGTAAACAGCTGCTTTGAGAATGATGATCGCATGCAATGATGATGCAAAAAATGACTAGGTATCCCCCCCTTACCCCGTCACTGTCCATTTCTTGTTTTTAAACGAAGAGAGAAGTGCTACACCTGGTGGAGAGAGATTGTAAGACAGAAATAGTTGCTTTATGTGTGCTGTACGTTACGACATGACACATCACGATGTAATGGAGGGTCCGTTTTTTAAACTTTTCTCCAATACTATAGAGCCATTACCATGTCAATCAACGCTTGAACAGAAACCTAGTTTACACCCCCGATTTTGAAGTCAACACAGTCGCTACAGTCCCATTAGTTTTCTTTGTAGCCTCGTTTGAATGTTGCGGTTGCGCACATTTGTACGGAATGGGGTGAGTTTACGTTAGCTATGCCGATTAAGTTATCTAGCTAATGTTAGCTAGCATAACCTATTTAAAACCTTATAAAGCAGATCATCTATCTATATAATAAATTGTGACATTATAACATCATTAGATAGTATCTCAAACGATTGTACCTGGCTTGAAAAGACGTTTGTGGTGATGTTGTGGATTCACTTAACACTTGCTAGCTTCTGGATCAGTTTTCCACAGCTGTTTTCTCTAAAACTATCGCGAGCAAGTAGTTAGTAGAAGCTGCTATAGAGAGCAGCCCCCTCTGCTGGACAAAACAAGCACAACGCGATTGAGACGTCAACTGGTAGGCTCTGCTGCCCGGTCTTTCTTGCCACATAAAATATATTACTCTGCAATCTGTTTTTAACGCACAGTTAAAAACGGGGACAGTTCCGGGGACAGGCCACCAAAAACGGGGACGTCTGGTCACCTTAATGTAACGTGTGTGTTGTGCCATGGCAAGCTGCCAGACAGAGCCAGCAGGAAGCAGGAGAGATAAACCTTGCTGTTTGTCTCTCCAACATTTGCAACATTGTTTCAATATTCAAATTCGATCTCCAGCTGTCGGACAGTAATGAAAGTGTCGGGAGCGGACAGACAGACAGGCACCGTTTCTCAGCCAGTCGAAATCATGAATCAGCTGGCATCATTTTTATTGATATACAGTAATCCCTCGTTTATCGCGGGGGTTACGTTCCGAAAATGACCCGCGATAAGTGAAATCCGCGAAATAGAAAACTTTTTTTTTTTTACAATTAGCAACTATTACATGTATACAAATACAGTGACTCACGTGTAGGCCGTTTCGTCGACATTATGGGTTTAGGAGATGTTCGAAATTACAAGATAATTTGGCCAACTTAATGTAAATTTGCCAAGCTGTTTTATGTACGTACACATAACTGCACGAGACGACAAAATGATAGCACAATTCGTAGCATGTTTTGATACAAGAAGCGGGAGTGAGTTTTTAGCGAATCAGAATGCAGAGCACAATGCACCAAAAAAAAAAAAAAAATGCATTATGAAAATCCGCGAAATAGCGAATCCGCGATAAGTGAACCGCGAAGTGGCGAGGGATCACTGTATACAAATAAATGTCAATTGGAAAAAGGTACAATGAAACGAAGTGCAGCTAGTTTGCAGTCTTTCCAGCTTCAGTTCTAAGTGATTGTGTTGCTGTGTTGTTGGCTAGCTACTCTGAAGAACAGTGTCCTGACGAGAGAGCACATTTCTATGCCAGGTGAAATCGCACCTCATTAGTTCAATGTTATGGATGTGTCCAAATAAATGTCACTAGAAAACAGCTTAAACAAATGCAAATGCGGCTACTGTTGTTATTCTGACTGCACTGTTTGACGTGACTAAGTTAGCCGTTGTTGGCTAGCATTAAGCAAGGGGTAAGAACGTTACCAGCCCGTTGGGGAATGGAACATTTAGAACGAACGACTGGGTCGCGTCCATAGATACAGAACAAAAATACTTAATGACTGGGTCACATCTCTGGCAACCGAACCGATAGAATGAACGACCAGCCCGCTTCAGTAACAACCTTAGATTTGTGTCAGGGCTATATCTTGTGAAAGGATGAAATAAATGTATTTATTCTATCAAAATAACATTTAATGAAAATATGTCAATCCTTATTTGAATATGTGCGTAATCTATTGTATAAAAGTGGTTTGCCCCAACAACACCTGTGCCAATACTCCAAATACCAGCTTCTCTGGCATTATCACTTAAATAGTGTACTTGTTAGTTGATTTCACAGGCATATTTCCATCTCTGGTTGGACAAAAGTTATATTCTATCCTATTCTGATAAAGATGATTATAGATGCTGTCTTGTCCCTCTAGCCCAGAGGAGTCCCATCGCCAGGCCTTGGACAGCTGTATCAACCCCCCGGAAAGGACCAGTGGACACCCAAACCACTGACTGCCTCACTACTCCCAGGCCCATAATGCTGGTGGTGAGGGAGGTGAAGACACAATGTGGTGGTTTAATACAGGTTCCAAGAAACCCTCAGTTCAGCTCTTTTAGAGCCACAGCTAAACAGTTGGTCCAACAGACTTGTGTTCAGCCTCAAGACTGACTTCATTTGAATTAACTACTGGGTCTCATGTGCCCATACAATACTACTAAAACAAACAGTGCTGAAGCTAAACTCATGAGAAGCATTTAGAGGAAAGTCCTCTGGTGACTGACTGTCCATTCAGCCCACTAGTAAAAGACTGGAGGTCAGAGACAACAAGGTCTGTCAAAGCTGTTTAATACGAGTCACACGGTGAGAAAAGAAAAACACTCCCACTGTTAGACCTTGGAGAATCCTTCCACTGCCTACCTGGGTGCTCTTCAGGGAGGCGAAGCTTCGTAGCGCTACGATCATGCTTATAGAAGTCCATTGTCAGCAATGGTTGGAAGATGACCTTAGAGCCACAAAGCTTTAAGAAATGTAATGAATAGACAATTAGATTCCTTATTCTACATGACAGATATTCCCATATCTTTTTCACCTAATACATTTCGATGTGACCGTTTCACTCCCCTGAGCTAGCACCAGCACTCATACCACCAAGTATTGATGTTCATGAACAGTGTCAGTTGTCTGGTTCACACATTTTCGACATCAGTTCTGTCGTCATAACTCCTGTACCGTCCTAGTCCACACAACCATAACACCAGTTCAGTCATGTTTGTTATATACTAGGTCGGTAAGTGAATTCACACATTTAGAGTACTGGTGCCTATTAATGGGTGAGAGACCTATGTCAGCAGTAGTCTTCCATGTTTTACCTGAGCTCTGAGTGATGGCTGAATTAGACGGCTCCTATCTTAGCCTATGGCCCGGTCCTAAATCAACCTCTAGCACCTACGACCTGTGCCCTCGTGCAAATCTGAGAGGATTGGATAGGTATATAAGCAATATAGTGAAAATGTAATAAAGTGTTTCAGGGAAATGTGGTGCCATGTCTACCTACATAATCCAGGTCTCCGCAAGGGCATAGGGGTGGTTTTGGGAGTGGACTGGCTAGCAGCGACAGGCTAGCTTTCAGCACTACCTATTAGATAAAGAGGTTTCCATGGAGACAAACATATTAAGAAAAATACACCTGAATTCTCTTTATGTACAACAGAAAAGCAAAAACAACCTGCATATTCAAGATTAATTTTTAATATTATGTATATATTTTTCTGCATTAGAAATATCACTATTTTCTGAAATGAAGAACTTCCAACTGGTGTAATAATGATCATTTCACCCATAAATCATCAAAGTACAATATTTACATATAATACAGAGCCCATTTTTAAATCTGAAATAATATTAAAATAAATGTTCAATAGATATAAAAAGGTTTTCATTCTATTTATATTTTTAACAACCTTGTCAGGGGAGTCCTTGCACACTCCAAAATTGTAAAGCCATTCTCTAACTATTAAGTGCAAACAATTCTCATTTTGTTCCTTCTTTAAAACCCTATGATTGCAGCGTCCAGACAGAGACACCTTGCATCAACCCAAGTGCATCCAAAGGCTGTCTTCAGATATCTTCTTTTTGTCCCATTATAATTATGAATTAAAACTTAACACAGAACAGAAGAAAAAACAATACCAGTGCAAAATACTCAAGCTGTGATGTTCTGATTTAAATTAAAAACTGTTTCTTTTCTTCTTGTAGTTAAAGGAAGCGAACTCCTCTGGTCTCCCTTTGCTGTGAACATGAGATCAAACTGCACCAGGGTTAGTCAGGGATGAGGGACTAGTGAGAAGAGATAGCACCTGTCCCTAAACAGCCCCTAACCCCTAGGCACTCAGGTAGATCTGAGGACTGGATAGGGGAAGAAATGTGGCTACTACCATATTGATTAAACCTATCCAAGTCTTTCAGATCTACACAAAAATGTCAGAGGTAGTAGTGGCTAGGGGTTGTGTTTCTGGACCGGGCTAGGCTATTAGAGAGTCTGAAAACAAGCCCGAGCTCTTCCAGGGTGTGTTTCTGGACCAGGCTAGAGAAGGTTGAGGGGGAACAGAGGTGGAAACAAATAAAACACAGCCCTGCAAGCCTCCTGTCCCTGAACAACGGTTTCAATGCTCATGGACCATTTCAAGCTTTCTGCATGATCCTTTACACCCCTTTCAGACTGTGGGCCTCTCCACCTACCCTCACTGGCCCACGTAAGCTATCTATCCTTCTATCTAAAGATGAACAGAATGAAAAGAGACCTTCAGTGGTGCTGATGGTGAAGGTGTGAGTGAAGAACAGCGCTACTGGGCTATGGTGAGGTGTGGCCAGGTCATCCTGTCCCGTCTGTCTGTGGTCTGGTGGAGCTCGGTTTAGTTTAGCAGCACTAGCACCAGGGCTATACTACAGTCCCACTAGGAGAGTTGGTCGGGTTCTGAGATGGCAGTAAGCCCTGCAGAGGAGGAGAGGGAAATTAGTTAGAGGAGGAGACTTTTTGGACACTCAGAAAGGAAAAACAATGTTAATTGAAACTTGTCATCAATGGGAAACAGTAGGTTACATCATCATCATAAAAAATATGTTTTTAGCACCAAAACAAATCCCTAACATTTCTAAATGGCCAATTAAGATCCTGGATTGATAACCATCCCTGTAAGGGTATCACAGTGGGCAAATGAGGATGCTGCATAGCAAACCTAAACTGCCAATCAATAGTCAATCAACATTTTCAGAGATCTATGAGAAGTGTCTAATCTAGGTGCCAGATGTCAAACTATAGTGTCTAGAGGAAGATCTCAATTGCATACTCCTTGCGTCCTCATCTCCTTCTCAAAACCCATTGGAGGAGAAGGTCAGAGGGGCGGGACCTCTGGCTTTCTCATCCAATAGGTTTCGAGAAGGAGGCGAGGAGGATGCAATTGAGATCTTCCCTAGGGGTTGGAAGTGTCTAGGGGTCTAGACTCACCACTTTCCCAGACCTGACATAATGTTGAAAGGGGTAGGGGCCTAGACTCACCACTTTCCCAGACCTGGCATAGTGTTGAAAGGGGTAGGGGCCTAGACTCACCACTTTCCCAGACCTGACATAGTGTTGAAAGGGGTAGGGGCCTAGACTCACCACTTTCCCACACCTGGCATAGTGTTGAAAGGGGTAGGGGCCTAGACTCACCACTTTCCCAGACCTGGCATAATGTTGAAAGGGGTAGGGGCCTAGACTCACCACTTTCCCAGACCTGACATAGTGTTGAAAGGTGTAGGGGCCTAGACTCACCACTTTCCCAGACCTGACATAATGTTGAAAGGGGTAGGGGCCTAGACTCACCACTTTCCCAGACCTGGCATAGTGTTGAAAGGGGTAGGGGCCTAGACTCACCACTTTCCCAGACCTGACATAGTGTTGAAAGGGGTAGGGGCCTAGACTCACCACTTTCCCACACCTGGCATAGTGTTGAAAGGGGTAGGGGCCTAGACTCACCACTTTCCCAGACCTGGCATAGTGTTGAAAGGGGTAGGGGCCTAGACTCACCACTTTCCCAGACCTGACATAGTGTTGAAAGGGGTAGGGGCCTAGACTCACCACTTTCCCACACCTGGCATAGTGTTGAAAGGGGTAGGGGCCTAGACTCACCACTTTCCCAGACCTGGCATAATGTTTAAAGGGGTAGGGGCCTAGACTCACCACTTTCCCAGACCTGACATAGTGTTGAAAGGGGTAGGGGCCTAGACTCACCACTTTCCCAGACCTGACATAATGTTGAAAGGGGTAGGGGCCTAGACTCACCACTTTCCCAGACCTGGCATAGTGTTGAAAGGGGTAGGGGCCTAGACTCACCACTTTCCCACACCTGGCATAGTGTTGAAAGGGGTAGGGGCCTAGACTCACCACTTTCCCACACCTGGCATAGTGTTGAAAGGGGTAGGGGCCTAGACTCACCACTTTCCCAGACCTGACATAGTGTTGAAAGGTGTAGGGGCCTAGACTCACCACTTTCCCAGACCTGGCATAATGTTGAAAGGGGTAGGGGCCTAGACTCACCACTTTCCCAGACCTGGCATAATGTTGAAAGGGGTAGGGGCCTAGACTCACCACTTTCCCGGGCCTGACATAGTGTTGAAAGGGGTAGGGGCCTAGACTCACCACTTTCCCGGGCCTGACATAGTGTTGAAAGGGGTAGGGGCCTAGACTCACCACTTTCCCGGGCCTGACATAGTGTTGAAAGGGGTAGGGGCCTAGACTCACCACTTTCCCGGGCCTGGCCCATGTGCAAATGAAGCCCTCCTGGCAGGCTGTGACCAGACAGTCCTCCAGGAAGATTAACACAGTGAGTCTCTCATGAGCGATCTTCTTACACACCAGTGGCTCCAGCAGAGGAACCTCCTCCATGCGCGGGCACAGCAGCGTGCCCAGAGTCTTAGCTGCGTCCGCCTTGGCTGTCCGCGCCGCAGAGCTCAGTTGGTTGAGCTTGTCGCTGCTCTTGCTGCTGATGTGGCCCATGCTGTGGTTGCGTTTGTGGTCCTTCTCGTGGCGCTCCTTGCGTGTGTCGTGCAGCGACAGCGTGGCAAACTTGCTGACCCCGGTGGCGATGAAGGCGCTGTCGATGATGCTGCTTCCTTTGCTGCTCATGTGGCTGTTAGGCGTGGTGCTGCCCCCTGCGGGGCCAGTGGAGTGCGGCAGGCTGTTGGAGCGCGGCAGGGGGGCGAGGATTGAGTTAGAGAGGGCGCTACTGTTACCACTGCTACTGCTCACGGTGTTGTTGCCATTGGTGCCAGGTGGGTTAGTAGGGTTAGTAGTAGTAGTAGTAGCAGTAGTATTAGAGGCCGACCCAGTAGCTGGGGGGCTGGTGGCACTCATAACGTTGGTGTGAGTTCTGGTGCGTGACAGGGGCAGGTGGGGGAACAAGATGTCCTCAGTCAGATCCCACAGACACAGCTGGGTGTCCTGTCCCACCGAGCCGAAGCGATAGGTCACGCTGACCGGCCTGCCGTCTGTAGAGTTCCTCTTGGAGAGATGTGATTGGGAGCTGTTGGCCCGGTCCCGCCCACCTGCAAAATGGATCTGCTCGTGGAACTCCTCGTCGCTCCCGCTGAACTCTGCGGGCGGGTCGCTGTCCTCCACGCTGGTCGTACAGTGATCAAACGCCACTACGCTCACCCACGACTTGTGGCCGTGGCCCCTGGCGATCACCCTGCAGTCTGAGAAGGACCAGACTGTCACCAGGTCATCCTCCCCCCCAGCCACTATGTATCGTCCGTCCGGACTCCAGCACACACACAGCAGTCCACCGAAGTAGCTCTTCATTGTGCCGTGCAGCTCGGCCGCGTCAAAGCCGAACACGCGCAGGAAGCCATCCTGACTGGCGCACGCCAGGAACTTCCCATCAGGGGAGAAGGCGAACTCGTTCAGCGCCCCCTCACCCACCGTCCAGCGCAGTAGGGGGTTGCGGGCCGACTTGCTCTTGCAGGTGTGCACGGCGTAGCCATCGCCCTGTTTGAGGAGCTGGTAGTGGGGTGGCGTGGTGCCACAGGTGTGCTCTACGTTGTACAGGTACAGGCTGCCGCTGGAGTGAGCCACCAGGAAGAGGCTCTCTGAGCCAGGGACCCACCGCACACATGTCACACCAGACTTGTCTATGAGTCTCTGAGGGTACGAGAGGGAGAGACGTCGACGTGAGTGTTGTCAAACATGCATTCAAACGAAAACATTTTAAACCGAGGACATGCTACCTGAACCGGTCCACGTTCCAATAGCAACACTACCGTAACACCTAAACGGATGCCCAACACATCGTGTGGATATGGGAACGGAACAGTCATATTCTAATGTGCATTTGAAAACAGTTTCCTCCCAGGAGAGGAAAGTCAACCACATACATTGATATTCAACCACAGGACAGCCATCTTAGCCAGTCTGACTAAAGTGAACTCTGCTGAACCCACCTCCTCATTGAAGAGCTTGCTGGTCTCCTTCTTGATAGGGTCGATGAGCTGCACCTGGCCGGCCGAGAAGCCCACCAGCAGGGAGACGCTCTCCGCCGTGGCCGTGAGGGGGTTGAAGTCATGACACGTGGGCTGCGTTCCTTTGTAGATCCTCTTGTCTATGGGCTTGCTCAGGTCAGCAGCCTTGTGAAGAAACACAAGACACAGTCAGAATCACGTACAGCCATTATCTTAGTTCAACATACACCTCAGTGATTTTACAAGGCCACTCCTGTCACTATAACACCTGCAGATAATGCACTGACCTAATGAGAATCAGTGGTAATGTAACAGTATAGGCCTATTAGCCAACTGAAATACAGACATGAAAGCATTGGACCTCTTGTCTGCAGTGACGTCAAGTAGCCTCACCCCCACCGCTTCCTTTACTTCTCTCCAAGACTTCCACCATCCTTCACACAACCCACAAAAAAACATCCCGGTGACCTAGAAATCATTACCTAGCAAGTAGCAACATTCTGTCAAACTTGCCCAAGGACAATTATGTCAAGGGCATTAGAGGTATCGCATGTCTGCAAATTCCACTTTATTAGGCTACCTCAGAGGCACCAGACACGGGTCCTACTGCACAGACAATCATTAGCCCCGGCAGAGAGCGAGACAGACAGAGACAGAAAGAGAGACAGACAGAAAAAGAGCTGTCCACTCCAGTGGGGGAATATAGGTTACCTTGCAGTGCCAGTGTCTACCAACAGTTGTCTAGGGCAGAGACAGGCCTATGGGGAGACAACTTGATTCTAACCAGACAGATGCTTGTGTAAACACTGAGGTGGTAATGTCAGTTATTTTTAGATTTTTTTATTTAACCTTTATTTAACTAGGCAAGTCAGTAAAGAAGTAATTCTTATTTACAATGACGGCTTACCAAAAGGCCTCCTGCGGGGATGGGGGCTGGGATTAAAAAAAAATATATATATATAGGACAACACACATCCCGACAAAGAGACAACACTAAATAAATAGAGACCTAAGACAACATAGCATGGCAGCAGCACAACATGGCAGCAGCACAACATGGCAGCAGCACAAAAGAACAGCTGTTGTCAAATTGCTGTTGTCAGCTGTTGTCAAATTCATAGGTGTAAAACATCTAAGAGCACTGGGTTTGTGGACAGCTGGTCGGTACTAGGCAGTTGGTGGTACAGTAGGACGCTGTAGATGGATTTGAGCCCTCCGGAAAGTATAGGCTAGGTTATCACTGGTAAGATGAGTAGCTATATTGATGATGAGGGACAATAGTTTTTCCTGTCAGCGTGAACTGACCAGGAAAACCTCCTGGCCCTAGTTTTATGTCTGGGGTCCAGACTTCAAGTGTTTCTTAGGAAATCCAGGAAACGTCCTGGCCCAAGGGTTGATACTGTAGGATCCAATCTGTGACTCTGGTGGTCTAACTCACAGTTTCCAAAACTAGATCCTAGGGCCCCCCCCTGGGTGCACATGTTGGTGTTTGCCCGAGCACTACACAACTGTGTAGGGTAAACATTAAAACATGCACCCAGGGGGGGGCAGGACTGAGTTTGGGGAAACCTTGGTCTAACTGAGTGGAGGACCAACAGAGGCAGTGAGGGAGATAAGGCTATGTCATAAGACTGTTGACAGATCTGTCAGAGCAGGGCCAGCACTAATGAAATTAGGATCTTTTACACACTTCAATATGCCAAGAATACATGCGGCTCCAAAACCCTGGACAAACCAGTAGCCAAAGCCCTATTCTCTCCACGGGACTTTAACTAATGTGAAACTCATAAGAGACAGGTCAATGATTTAGACTACGTCTGTGTCCCATCCAGTACAATATCCTGCTGATCTGTGTACCATCATCAGATGAATAATACCATGACAAATTCAATCACACACCAAGGGCCACAACAGGGGGCACAGATATGCTCCCGAACAGACCTAACTCCAGCATAACAGAGATAAAAGTGAGTGAGTGACTGCACACCGGGTCAGTGGCAAAAAATACCCATTTTGACAATTAGGCAAGAGGATGCTTAGCCTTCTGCCTCCTTGTCATCAACTGAGAAATGTCCTCACAGACACTGTTAAAATATAATCCAATGCCACTATCAAATGAATTAGGATATTTCAACACAGACTAGGCTATGTCCTAAATCTTTGGTAATGAGCAAGAGACTGTAGGCCTATTCACAAAGCCGACCCACTGGGCTCACTGACATCTCAGCTGTTTGCTCGGTTTTCTAGCCAGGCAGTAGCTCTGCTGTCCTATACCTGACCGGTATACTACAAAGCAGGACCAATGAGTTAGCCAGTTAACTTTGAACACCAGAAATTACTATTGATTTACTGGTTCATTAAGAAAGCTAAAATTAGATGTGTTTTTGGTTGTTTAGACAATTAGACCATGGCAATTTCCTGCTTATCTTTTTTTTTAAATAGTTGGGGAAGTTAACTCACTGGTTAACTCATTGGTCCTGCTTTGTAGAATACCCCTCTAGTCTTCACTGATTACAGGAAGGACTACAGAGACCTCAGTTCAGTCCAGTACCGTGGCTATTGCCAAATACCCCTATATACACCGCATACCTCCAAAGTCTAGTGTTTAGCTTCTTCCAAAATCAAGCTTCTCTTGGTAACAGCAGAGAATCCCCTCCTGGATCAAGAGCCTTCCTGTCTAATATTTGTTTTTTGCATGCAACAAATTAAGTAGCATTTGAGTTACTTGTATATCTTTATGAGCTGGTATGAGCTGTCCTGCAGACAGACAAACTGCAGACAGTTTAGGTCAGAGAATGTATAAAATGTTTGCAATGTGCTCGTTAGCATTTAGTTAGCATTCTCTATGGGATGTTACATGTACGTGTTAGCATTGCTAACGTTCGGATAACAGAGGCTCAGTGGGGTTTGAAAAAATGCGTCAGTATGAAGGTACAATAATCTGGATACCGTCCAAGCCAACTAATCACTTTACTAGATAGCGAAAACTACTAAATTAGCAAACCAAATGCACAACTGCAGAGCCTTTAGCACATTTTAGACAGTTAACTTAATAGTTACAAGATATCTAGCTGGCAAACATTTAGTTGTGAATTCCGTACTGAAACTATATCACCTAGTGCTTTCTGCACAACAGTGAGTGACTCACAAGGCTCTGGTCCCTCGTTGTTGTGTGCTTGTAAACAAACACCACGTGACTGGGGCCTACCGGTAAGCTTCATAATGAAACATTATGTGACAGGTGAAATTATTAACATATTGCACAAGTTGACTGCAGGTATTTACTTGAAAAGTAGCTACAAATATTCAAATGTATTAAAAATGTTCGAAGATAGTTCCAACGGTATTGAAAAACCATCCCATGGCTTTCCAAATACTCCGGTATACCACTAAAACCAACATCCATTAGTCAGAAACACTTGCAAAAATTGAGGTGACAAACTTAAAATATCTTACAATCTCCCACACAAATCTACTCCATCCTCGAAGTGCCCCATGTTAACACCAACTAGGCCAACACAGCATGTGCTAGAAGCAGTCCAACATCTTCCTCATCATAACAATAGAAATGACCGAGCAGCCACAACACAAGATAAGTTAATGGTGTCTGACAATGTGACGTAAGTTTCACTTGTCTTATGTTTTGAACAAGTTTAGAAATGTGAGGACACAAACAATAGGACATATTATCATCGTCATTATCACTAGATGCCTTAAACAGCTCGATGCAGTGACATCATCCCTGCCACTAACAGACCCAGACAGATCACTTGCATAACATCATCCCTGCCACTAACAGACCCAGACAGATCACTTGCATTACATCATCCAGAAACACAGCTCACTTCCAACCAAACACACTTTCACAATAAACAATACCAAGCTGGCTTTGGGGCCTTGAAGGACTAGCATAGGACACATAACTAGTTGTCTATACAGTAGTTGACTATTCTATGATCGCAAAGAACCTGTGCAGAGAAAATAAAACAAGAGCACTAAAAACACACCACTGTTGTCAGTTATCACTCTAACCTCAAAATACACAATATGTATATTACTTAACGTGTCGCATTTAACGTACTCTGCAAATGCAGAAGATGTCAATCAACATGTCAGAACTGAAGACGGGCAGTTCCAAGGTTAAAGCGCGCATATTCACATAGCTAGAGAAAACAAACAGTCACTAAGAGGCCATTCACTTGAATCGAACCGGTTAGTTGGCTAACTAGGTGGGCGATATGCACATACCAGGACTTCTCCACAGGGTGCGGGCAAAACAAACTGTGGCGATGCTACTAACTAGCTAGTTAGCCACCAAAGCTAAGTGGCCTACTCTGGCTAGCTATCTGCGCACGTCAGTGAAACTTCCAAACTGGACAGCACATTACTATGCATTTGAACACGCACATTAACTTTAATAATAAAAGTTGTCAGCTTTGAGTGCTGTTTACCTTTCTTACGCCTTTGTAGATGTAAAAGTACAGTTCCCGGCCCACATTGAAACAGATTCTGTCGCCGTTGCCTGACTGGTCGTTCACGTTCACGAATGAGACTTTTACCGGATTTGAGCCCTGTGAATTAAAAGGCACCCTGTTAGGGCGGCTATATTCGGAGTGAGTGAGGAGTTTATAGACACCTTCCCGAGTGGTGAATTGAGTTTTAATTTCGTTCATCTCCTTCCCTCCTCCCTCCGCAGCCATCTTGGAAATTGGCGTTCATCCTGTCCAAAACCCGGATCTTACCAACGATATGTATACAACCTGGATGATAGACCGATGCGGGGTATTAAAGCCACCGCGCAACCATCTTGGTACTCCTCCTCCGTTTAAAAAAAATATATTTGGAAGCTATATAAATGCATGAATTAATGTTTAAACTCATTTTTGGCACATTTATTATATTACAGAGACCTTAATGCATAGTTTTAAATTGTATAATGTGAGCTAAACATTTAAAAAATAATATATACAGTACCTGTCAAAAGTTTGGACACACCTACTCATTCAAGGGTTTTTCTTTATTTTTTAAACTATTTTCTACATTGTAGAATAATAGTGAAGACATCAACACTATGAAATAACACATATGGAAACATATAGTAACCAAAAAAGTGTTATACAAATCAAAATATATTTTATATTTGAGATTCTTCAAAGTAGCCAACATTTGCTTTGGTGACAGCGTTGCACACTGTTGGCTTTCTCTCAACCAGCTTCATGAGGTAGTCACCTGGAATGCATTTCAATTAACAGATGTGACTTGTTAAAAGTTAATTTGTGCAATTTCTTTCCTTCTTAATGCGTTTGAGCTAATCAGTTGTGTTGTGACAAGGTAAGGGTGGTATACAGAAGATAGCCCTATATGGTAAAAGACCAAGTCCATATTACGGCAAGAACAGCTCAAATAAGCAAAGAGAAACGACAGTCCATCATTACTTTAAGACATGAAGGTCAGTCAATCCGTAAAATTTGAAGACCTTAGAAAGTTTCTTCAAATGAAGTTGCAAAAACCATCAAGCGCTATGATGAAACTGGCTCTCATGAGGACCACCACAGGAAAGGAAGACTCAGAGTTACTTCTGCTGCAGAGGATAAGTTCACTAGAGTTACCAATCTCAGAAAATGCAGCCCAAATAAATGCTGTCACAGAGTTCAAGTAACAGACATATCTCAACATCAACTGTTCAGAGGAGACTGCGTGAATCCGGCCTTCATGGTCAAATTGCTGCAAAGAAACCACTGCTAAAGGACACCAATAAGAAGAAGAGACTTGCTTGGGCCAAGAAACACAAGCAATGGACATTAGACCAGTGGAAATCTGTCCTTTGGTCTGATGAGTCCAAATTTGTTATTTGTGGTTCCAACCGCTGTCTCTTTGTGAAACGCAGAGTAGGTGAACGGATGATCTCCGCATGTGTAGTTCCCAACGTGAAGCATGGAGAAGGTGTGATGGTGTGGGGGTGTTTGCTGGTGACACTGTCAGTGATGTATTTAGAATTCAAGGCACACTTAACCTGCATGGCTGACCTGGCCTCCACAATCACCTGACCTCAACCCAATTCAGATGGTTTGGGATGAGTTGGACCGCAAAGTGAAGGAAGAGCAGCCAACAAGTACTCAGCATATGTGGAAACTCCTTCAAGATTGTTGGAAAAGCATTCCAGGTGAAGCTGGTTGAGAGAATGCCAAGAGTCTGCAACGCTGTCATCAAGGCAAAGGGTGGCTACTTTGAAGAATATAAAATATACTTTTTTGGTTACTACATGATTCCATATGTGTTATTTCATAGATTTGATGTCTTTACTATTATTCTACAATGTAGAAAAAAAATAAACCCTTGAAAGAGTAGGTATGTCCAAACTTTTGACTGGTACTGACAGAGCATGCGCTCCTCAGTTGAGTCCACAACCAACGCGCTAAAAGCTTCAATTAGTTAATACTTCAGTTTAGAGAGAGAAGTGAGGAATTTGGTGAGGCAAAATACATTTATAAACCCTCGACAAAATGCATGTAATAGTTTGTCTAGCTAGCTAAACGTTCTAGTGGAATTGCATGGACGTATACTTTCTTATTGTGGAGAATGCGGTACTTGAATCATGGTTTACCTTAGCCCAAAGGCCGGCAGATGACGATATTGAGTCGTTTCATCGTACCGTCCAAAGGCAGTTTATGAAACGGGAATGAAACTGTGTATGACGTGAAACCATCCAAAGGTAAGATGAAATGGCTCAATATCGCCACCTGGAGGCCTTTAGGCTAGGTAGACCATCATGCGAAAAACGCTCGCGAATGCTGCAAATGTCGAAGTCGTTCTAAAAAAGTAATCCTTCAATTTGGATATGACCATTTTACAATTGTGAAAAGTATATTGTATGTTGTGGATATTCATATTTAATTAATTTGATCGAGCCTATTACATTATTTTCTTCTGTAGCCCATAGATACCTCCTGCTTTACTCGTCTGTTGCTAATAGTGCCATCCTCTGGGCAGTCTGCTCAAACACACATGCTGGAGAATTCTGGTCTTTTCCATCATTTTCTGTATGTTCATGATTTGACATTTGTCTTACCATGATGACTGCTACAAATTGAGACACGAGTTGCATCGTACTGCATTCTCCATTATATACATTTTCTCATTTCAAATCAATCAAATCAAATTGTATTCGTCATGCTTTCCTAAACAACAGGTGTCAACTAACAGTGAACTGCTCACTTACGGCCCCTTTCCAACGATGCAGAGAAAATAGCCTACTCATGTTGCACTCAAACAAAATCAACATATTGCACATCTTGTTTATATCATCATTATAACTAAATCAGCAGTAGTGTCACCATTAGGACACAAAAAAGCCCCTCTTGTTGGGGTCAAAACACGCAAAAGAGTGTCTTTCTATAGACATGCATGTGTATTAAGGATAGACAGGATCAAAGACTGTGGAAGTAAACTCTGTAGCCAATCTCTCAACACAGTTTCCCTGGACCTGAACCATTACTCGAACACATCAGCTATTCTTTCTCAATCTCACTGGCCAAAAAAAGACGTGTGGCCTGTTATCCTTTCGGAGGCCTTCTGCCCTGCGTCTGTCTGTCCGAAGGGTTCTGGTGGGAGCAGGTGGTTGGAAAGGCTATGCTGACAGGCAATGGGGGTGTATGGTGGGGCCTGCTGGGCCAGGCCTGACACACGCTATCTGGACGGCTCTGGCCCCTGAGTGACAGGCACCCCTTGTGACTGTGCTGCCCTATAAGGACACATGCGGTTTACGGCGACGGACACCTCACAGCTCTCACTATCACCCTCACCCTACTGGTCCTTTCTTTAGCCCCCCCCCCACTCTTACTCTATACTGTAGTGGGACTGGGCATTCCTTCTGGAAGCTTCTGAATGGGAGCTTCGAGAAAGCGCCCCTTGTATAAAAAGACAGGAGTAGGCCCAGGGGTCCTCAGATACAGCGAGTGAGAGGACATTCACCTGAATCCATAGAGGATTAGGACCAGTGAAATACAGAGATTTAAATACTAGATTCATCTGCAAAGGAACAGCAGAGACGCTCTGAGATTCAATCTACAGCGATCAGAAAACGCCAAGTGAAGCACAGGAGCACATTCTTATCTAGTCAAGGTAAGAGGGAGATAGATGAAAGGCAAACCAAATGAATAGCTACTTGTAACTCAGGAGTGTAAGGAAGGTCAATAGAAAATATTCTGGAAATACATTATGCATTCATTTTATAAAGGTGAAAGACCAGCAGGAAACAAGCAGCCTACAGTATGTTGGTACTCTATACAGAATAATGTATATTGGGGAAGATTTGAACTGTATTAATCTGAAATTGCATTAAATCAGTGGGGAGAATTTAACAGACAGTTTTCCTGGGTCTGGTAGAACCCTTTGTGTGAGCACGCCCGGAGATGAGCACATGGAATATGACCCTGGTTAGAGGGAGAGAGAGACATGGCAGCTGAAGAGAAGGAAGAGAGGCTTGGCAGTTGGCACAGAGAACAATTACAATCAAGTTACCTATAACAAGTTATTAAAGAATGCAATTATCAGACCTCAAAGTGTCTTAGACCAGAACCTACATGATTAATATAGTCAGTTTGAAGCCAAGGGCAATGATGGATTCATAGATGCATTGATCTGGAAAAAGTAGTTTTATGAAGCCTTGATCATTTTTATGGATAAGATGCTGCTTTAGGAAAAAGTGTCTTCAATGGGGAAGAGTGTTAATGGCATTTGACGAATACTTCTCAGTATATCAGTGCTTTAAAACAATCAGGACATTTAAGACCAACTATAATAGTTTTGCTGAAATTAAATAACACACAAAACCCTATAGTAGAGAGGACAATTCCATGCTGAAGACATAATAAAACTCAACATTTTTCTATTCAAGACAAAAGTCTTACATCATCTTAGTCACATTCACATGGCACCACTACAACTGTTGGCAAGGGGGTGTGAAGATTCTGTAAACTCCACCCTCTTTTCAAATGGCAGAGGCCTTGATTGACAGATGGGGCCTGTGCAACAGGAGCCTCTGATGGAGGGCTGTAACAGCTGCCTTTCTTCCTCAGCACTTCTATCCCTCATTGCCATGTGGCTGACTAGACTTGAGGCTTTCTAGAAAATAATCAGGTGTCTCTGGATGTTAAAAAACTTTAAAAAGGCAACATTTCCTGCAATGACTATTTGTAAGCTACAATAAGTTTTATTTTCTTCAATTGCGCTGAAGCAAGACTTATTGCAAAATGCAGCAACAAGCCTAAAGTGCTTTTAAAAAGCATGTCTTCTGAAAAGCCTTAATTCAAGGATATTCACTCATTCTTAGGATAATAAAAGTACAATTAAAGATCTTTCAATGTCTGCCATTTTGTTTCTCCAGATGCCAGAGATAGCCAGCCACACCATGGAGGAGGAAGTGGAGACCTTTGCCTTCCAGGCTGAGATCGCCCAGCTGATGTCCCTGATCATCAACACCTTCTACTCCAACAAAGAGATCTTCCTTAGGGAGCTCATCTCCAACTCCTCAGATGTGAGTAGATTAATCATAACGCTAAATTGTCCCATGTAACATTTTACCTTAGTAACCAACCACTCATACACTGCACTCTGAGCCAATAGAGAAAATAAGTTATAGCTCAGAGTTAGCATGCTAACCACATTGTTAAATTAGCTCAAGCTATCAACCAAGAGACTTCTTTTTACCATTGTGACCTCTTTTTTTCATGTTCTGAAAGGCTTTGGACAAGATCAGATACGAGAGCTTGACAGACCCCACCAAATTGGATTCCTGCAAGGACCTGAAGATCGAGGTCACCCCTGACCTGCGCACTCGCACCCTGACCCTGGTTGACACCGGCATCGGCATGACCAAGGCCGACCTGATCAACAACCTGGGAACCATCGCTAAGTCTGGCACCAAGGCCTTCATGGAGGCCCTGCAGGCTGGAGCTGACATCTCTATGATCGGGCAGTTCGGTGTGGGTTTCTACTCCGCCTACCTGGTGGCTGAGAGGGTGACCGTCATCACCAAGCACAACGATGATGAGCAGTACATCTGGGAGTCTGCAGCTGGTGGCTCTTTCACTGTCAAAGTTGACAATGGTAAGCCTTTTCAACAGTATTGATTAATATGCTACTACAAACACCTTTCTCCAATACAACACTATAAACCCTCTTCCTGCATAAGTTGAATCTGCTGTGCATCAATGTCATTCTAAAGGTAGTAAGCCTAGATCCAATGTGTGAGTCTGATTTGTCCGATCTGAAGGTGAGTCCATTGGCCGTGGCACCAGAGTGATCCTGCACATGAAGGAGGACCAGTTTGAATACTGTGAGGAGAAGCGCGTCAAGGAGGTTGTGAAGAAGCACTCCCAGTTCATTGGCTACCCCATCACACTCTATGTAAGTTCTAATAGAGCTCTATATTTCTTTAGTCGTAACAAAATATTGGGGAGATTAACTGAAATATACTGTATAAACTAGGAAAGTAACCTGTCGATAATAGTGGACCCAAACATTGCTCCCTATAGTAGGCAAATCCTAAAAAAGTTTGATAACATGAACATTTTCATCAAGGTGGAGAAGTCTAGAGAGAAGGAGGTGGACCTTGAGGAGGGAGAAAAGGATGAGGAGGCTGATAAAGATGCTGCAGCTGAGGACAAAGACAAGCCCAAGATCGAGGACGTCGGCTCTGATGAGGACGAGGACACCAAGGACAGCAAGAACAAGAGGAAGAAGAAGGTCAAGGAGAAATACATCGACGCAGAGGAGCTGAACAAGACCAAGCCTATCTGGACCCGTAACCCTGATGACATCACCAATGAGGAATACGGAGAGTTCTACAAGAGTCTGACCAACGACTGGGAGGACCACCTGGCTATCAAGGTGAGTCTATGATAGCAACCCGAAAACGCAACCCTTATGGGTTTATCTTGATCCAACCTATGAATTAATACATTATTAGGACTGTATGAGTCAATGTTTATGTTTTTATTCCCACAGCACTTCTCAGTGGAGGGCCAGCTGGAGTTCCGCGCTCTGCTCTTTGTGCCCAGGAGGGCTTCCTTCGACCTCTTTGAGAACAAGAAGAAGAAGAACAACATCAAGCTGTATGTGCGCAGGGTCTTCATCATGGACAACTGTGACGAGCTGATGCCAGAGTATCTCAGTGAGTACTGTTCCTTGAACCTTTCATGGATACCTCCTGAGCACCTCACTCAATCAGGACTTCAAGTAAAGCTGTAAGTAAGATGTCTGACCAATTGTCTCGGTCGTTCTCTCCAGACTTCATCAAGGGTGTGGTGGACTCTGAGGATCTCCCCCTGAACATCTCCAGAGAGATGCTGCAGCAGAGCAAAATCCTCAAGGTGATCCGCAAGAACCTGGTCAAGAAGTGTATCGAGCTTTTCATAGAGCTTTCAGAGGATAAAGATAATTACAAGAAGTTCTACGAGCAGTTCTCTAAGAACATCAAGGTACGTTCTTCCTCCCTTTGAAATGGCTTTTCCAAGGTACCACAGATTTTCTCCCAAACTTCTCCTTTTTGAGGGAGCTTATGCTTTAACATCTTCCATCGTTGTGTGCCTTTTAGCTGGGAATCCATGAGGACTCTCAGAACCGCAAGAAATTGTCAGACATGCTGCGCTACTACACCTCCAACTCCGGTGATGAAATGGTTTCCCTGAAGGACTACGTTTCCCTTATGAAGGACACCCAGAAACACATCTACTACATTACTGGTGAGCTGCCCTACATTTTTTCTCTACATTCTTTTTCCTTTGTTAAATCAATGTTACTTAATGTTACTTTTTAATGTTAAAACTTGAGAAAGAAACAGGGCAATCCAACTGTTAATAACTGTGTATCCTCTTCTAGGTGAGACCAAGGAACAGGTCGCCAACTCTTCCTTTGTGGAGCGCCTCCGCAAGGCCGGCCTGGAAGTGATCTACATGATTGAGCCCATTGATGAGTACTGTGTCCAGCAGCTGAAGGAGTACGAAGGCAAGAACCTGGTCTCTGTGACCAAGGAAAGTCTGGAGCTGCCTGAGGATGAGGATGAGAAAAAGAAACAGGAGGAGCTGAATTCTAAATTTGAGAACCTCTGCAAGATCATGAAGGACATCCTGGACAAGAAAATTGAGAAGGTACAAGCACAATTTACCTGAACCTAATGCCTCTGCAAAGTGTCTTCACCTTTTAATATCAGACCACTTACAACAACCGTCACTATGACTACTAATCATCTGTTTTCAATATTGACAGGTTTCAGTATCCAACCGCCTGGTCTCCTCCCCCTGCTGCATTGTGACCAGCACCTACGGGTGGACAGCCAACATGGAGAGGATCATGAAATCTCAAGCTCTCAGAGACAACTCCACCATGGGCTACATGACAGCCAAAAAGCACCTGGAGATCAACCCAACCCACCCTATTGTCGAGACCCTGAGAGAGAAAGCTGAGGCCGACAAGAACGACAAAGCCGTGAAGGACCTGGTCATCTTGCTGTTCGAGACTGCTCTGATGTCTTCTGGATTCACACTGGACGACCCTCAGACCCACGCAAATCGCATCTACAGGATGATCAAGCTTGGCCTGGGTGAGTTGATCAAGCTTATTCGCCCTCAACTTTTGACTTGGTTGATGGGGTTGAAAGTCTCCTCCTAGAGCAATATACAGACAGGGCTGCAAACACCAAGTAACTGACAGAAATATCATGGTAGTACAATGGTAAGGAATATGGCTTTTGCTTTTCCCACCCTTTGGCTGTCTGAATAGCAGTTAGTACACCAACTGAAGATGATTTTCTAATGTGGGCTATTTCTTCCCCTCTACAGGCATCGATGATGATGACTCAGCAGTGGAGGACATCCTCCAGCCCAGTGAGGATGACATGCCTGTCCTGGAGGGAGATGATGACACCTCTAGAATGGAGGAAGTTGACTAAAGATATTACAGCAGTACATTTTATTTCTCCCTTTTAACTCTTTATTTTGTAAGTAAATTTTTTTGTGTCCCAAATAGACTTTCCAATTGACATTTTCCATGACTGTCGAGCTGTGGGGAAAGTATTGAATTTAATCAATCATAATTAATCAATACCATAATCATATAGTATACCGGCTGCCTATTCACATAGTATATAGTATACCCTATTCAACTGTACTTTAATAATAGGCTATTTAATGTCAAGTCAACAGGGATTTGACTTGTCTTTTTGTAACTGTGAGCTATTTTCTATGAAAAACGACAAGATTTATAATAAAGATGTATTTAGAAACATATCTTACATTGTCTCCTTCTGGTTGATGAATCCTCTTTTTCAAATAGTCTGGATTATTGTGATGTCAGGCATGTTTATAATTCAACACAATTTAATATCTCAGAGATGGATGAATGGACTATTTATTTTGCATCACCTTACCCTCTCCTAAGTGCTCCCTGTATTGACAGTATTTCACATCTTGTTTTCTTGTGAATTCTTTTGAGTTATCATGATGATGAACATGCCATGATATTGTCGTGGAAATTCAACACAGGAACACTATATTGGTATGTACTGTACCAATGACTTTGTTTATATGAAGGTATGAACCCAGATTATTTTTTATTTTTTTATTTTTTTATACAAAATTAACACTGAAATCGCCACGCCCATAAACCCGCCTTCGCAGAATTGAATGCAAGAGGGGCGTGGACAGAGTTCTAGCGTTTGATTGACATTCCATCGCTCCTCTCAGTGCACACACTCATCCTACACACTGTAGAAGCACAGTTTAGGAAGAGTCCAGACGGTTCTAGAAGCTGAGGATTTCTCGAAGACGTTCAGCTGGTATAAAACCTTGTCAGTTGTCCTCCTCCTCCCCATCTTTGCCGTTAGTTGTCTGGGTTGTGTTTGGTCGGGGACCAACTTCTGAAGAAGAGTACAGGGACATTTCCATCCACAGTAAGGTAAGAAATGAAATAACATTTTCCAACAGAGTGTCACTCTCCAATTCATACAGTCAGTGGTAGTCCAGTCTATTAACAAAATATATAGATTATATTTTATTTCTTTGCCATCAGAATAATCCACCCAAAACATTATTTAGTTGCAATGAATTGTATTGTACTTTTCCTAATTTCCTTACATTATTTCAGCATAGCCCACCATCCATACGTTGTTTGCATTCATTATATTATGAAGCTGACCTATAAAACCTGCAGTATATCCCGTCATGGATCTTGACTGTCTGTCACACTTTGATCATCATTTTCCGAAACTGATTTTCATTCACTTTACTAAACAATAACTATTCATCACGATTTGGATAATATTTCTAAAAGTAGGAAATTCATAAATATAATCATAACTCGTTATAATACACAGTCGCGTGGAGGAGATTGCGATATGATAGATAGAAACTGATTATGCGCTGGTAGGTTCTAGAATCATGTTATTTACCGTACGAACCGGCAGGTGGAGCATGTTTGTCCGCTGTTACTTCAAGCCACGTGCTTTCGGTCAGATTACACTGAGATTTGACGATGAATGCATATATATCTATATTTTTATATATCCCTCCCTCTAAAAACTGTTGCTTATTAATTAGCGCATCGTCATTGTGGCTGGTACTTCCATAGCCTACCAGCAGTGTGGAATGTAGAATATTTGATTCTATTAGAGTCCGCCTGTTCAGAGTAGATAATTATTCATTGATGTCATTTCCTTACAAGGAATTTATTTCAGTTTATTTTGTTGAATACTTTGCTCTCTGAAATAAGCTATGTAAAATATACTTATTACATTTTGAAGGAAACATTTGGAAAAGTGTTCATATTTTTTTTTGGGGGGGGGGGGGGATTATATTTATGACTGATATGTGGTAGTCTCACTTTGCTATCTTTAGATGAATGCACTAACTGTAAATCACTCTGGATAAGAGCATCTGCTATAAATGCCTAAAATGTGGCAAGGACCTGTGGCTTCTCTGCTGATGGTTTGCATTTGGTGGATTACAGTCATGAAGTCAATGCAGCTGTGAGGAACAGAGAGGACAGTCTGTTACACACCATCTGTCTGTTTTAAGCTATAAATCCCTTACGGAACTCCATGCAGGTGCACAAGCTAGTGCGCTCATTAAAGGCCCAGTGCTGTCAAAAACATGATTTCCTGTGTTTTATATATATTTCCACACCGAGGTTGGAATAATCCTGTGACATTTTGAAAATGATGATAACTCCCTTTTAGTGTAAGAGCGGTTTGAAAAGACCACCTGACATTTCAGCCTGTTTTGGTGGGATGGAGTTTTGGCCTGTCTGGTGTCATCACCAGGTGGTAAATTAGTTAAAGATGCAACATGTAACTTTTTGGGCGACCTGGCCAAATGCACATAGAAATGTTAGTTATAGATCTGCGTTCTCATTGAAAGCAAGTCTAAGAAGCGGTAGATCTGTTCAATGTGCACTATTGTTATGCTTCCCTTAACTTTAGATTTTGCATCTTACTTTTGGTTTTGTACACCAGCTTCAAACAGCATAAAATTATTATAGAAAATATGTTTCACAGCGGTTTAGATTGTACAATGATTCTCGACACCGTACTTGGTTGTTTTGTCACATGAACTGAAATTAGCTAAACTATTTGAATTTTTGCAACCAGGAAATGGTTCAGTGATTTCTACATAGTACACCTTTTAATAGGCCAATAAGAAAGATACTTCCAAACCTCTCTGCCAATAATGGCTAGTTTTCAGTTTCCCACTCAGACCACTCCCAGACAGTTCTAGCAAAATTCTTGCTTGAGGAAATAGCTCTTTGCTAAGAAGCAGTTTTTGTTGCTGTTTTCAATTAAAATGATCACAAAATCACAGTAAGGTACTTAATTATTTGATATTGAGATTAAAATGACTGCATTGGACCTTTTTTTAAGTCTGAAACTCAAATGTCAGGTCCAGCCTTGTCTTATGGTTTTGAGAACTAGTATTGTGCCAGTGACATCCCTACTAGCCACTCACTGACTGTCGTTGACCTGATGGAGCTGTCTGGACTGCCATGACCATACTGATACACAGTGGTTCATTTGGGGATGGAGTTGGAAAATGTGTTTTTGTCGGTGATGTCAGATTGCACAACTTCGGCTGCACTGACAGTTCAAGGAGTGATGCAACCCGTCAGAAGACAATCTGGTGTTTTGTCTCCTTCTCAGCGTGTGTGTCTGTTGTCTCCACAGATGCCGGAAGCCCATGACGCTCCGATGGAGGAGGAGGCAGAGACCTTTGCCTTCCAGGCTGAGATCGCCCAGCTGATGTCCCTGATCATCAACACCTTCTACTCCAACAAAGAGATCTTCCTTAGGGAGCTCATCTCCAACTCCTCAGATGTGAGTACTTCAGACACCACAAGCACTTAGACTACTTGGTAGATTTGATTTGACAATTCATAAAATACACAGGCATTTTACTTAAATTCCTTGTTTATTGCACCACTATTAATATTTGAAGTATCTTTAGATTGTTTTAATTCATATTTTATTACACACAATAAAATATTGATGTAGCCTGCAGGATACATTTACATATAATTAAGAGTTTTGTTAATCTCGTGCTGAGGTCAGTGTGAAATCAAAATGCAGATTTATTTAGACCTATTTATTTTCAATCGACTACTAGGCTCTGGACAAAATCCGCTATGAGAGCCTGACAGACCCGACCAAGATGGACTCTGGCAAGGACCTGAAGATCGAGGTCATTCCCAACAAGGAGGAGCGCACCCTGACCCTGGTTGACACAGGCATCGGCATGACCAAGGCCGACCTGATCAACAACCTGGGAACCATCGCTAAGTCTGGCACCAAGGCCTTCATGGAGGCCCTGCAGGCTGGAGCTGACATCTCTATGATCGGGCAGTTCGGTGTGGGTTTCTACTCCGCCTACCTGGTGGCTGAGAGGGTGACTGTCATCACCAAGCACAACGATGATGAGCAGTACATCTGGGAATCCTCTGCTGGCGGATCCTTCACTGTCAAAGTCGACACATCAGGTAAAGACAGATTATAGTTTTACAGTGAACTGTACGACTTAACTCTATGTTATCATATGAATCGGTGTGAACTGAAAATATGTGTAGGCCTACAGTTACAATATATAATGTAGGCCTACAGTTTGACTGTTTTCCTGGTATGGTCTGTTCTAAACGCTGACTTGACTCCCATGTCTCTCTCCTATAGCTGAGTCTATTGGTCGTGGCACCAAGGTGATTCTGTACCTGAAGGATGACCAGACAGAATATTGTGAGGAGAAACGGGTCAAAGAAATCGTAAAGAAGCACTCCCAGTTCATCGGATACCCCATCACACTCTTTGTAAGAACTAGTAGGCGTGAGTGGATTAAATTGTAACCAGTGTCAAATCAACCCCTAGCTGTAGTGGAAACTCCACTGAGTGATTACTAAGTTGTTGGAAGTACATCTCAAGGATCCTTTCAGATTTGCATAAAAGAGGTCAAGGGAGGGGGTAGGAAGAGATTTCAGATTGGAAAAGTGATTGGACGATAAATTGATGCTGATAACTTTTTTCACTTTTTGCATTTTTATATTGAATGTGAAACAGGCACACAAATATTTCTGCCAACTACCCTCTAAAAATGACTTACTGTACATCAACTCTGTCCCCTAACATGCCCATGATCCTCTCTGTTCAGGTGGAGAAGGAGCGCGACAAGGAAGTGAGTGATGATGAGGCAGAGGAGGAGGAGAAGGAGAAGAAGGATGGGGAAGGAGAGGAGGACAAACCTGATATTGAGGACGTAGGCTCAGACGAGGAGGATGACCATGATCATGGCCATGACGGCGCATGTGGGGACAAGAAGAAGAAGAAGACGAAGAAGATCAAGGAGAAGTACATTGACCAGGAGGAGCTGAACAAGACCAAGCCCCTTTGGACTCGTAACCCTGATGACATCACCAATGAGGAGTACGGAGAGTTCTACAAGAGCCTGACCAATGACTGGGAGGAACACCTGGCTGTCAAGGTGAGGATATTCTATTTATATTGGCCAACAGAATAAGTTTCCACACTGTTTATTTACAAAGTTTCACTCTGATTTGTAAAGTCATAGGTAGTACCAGGATTGGTCAGTTAATAATGCTTGAGCTAGTTTCATAATGGCATACAAGAAGATAGTTTTTTTTGTTAGTTGTTGACCTTCTGTTTTCTTCTACAGCACTTCTCAGTGGAGGGCCAGCTGGAGTTCCGTGCACTGCTCTTTGTGCCTCGCCGCGCGCCCTTTGACCTCTTTGAGAACAAGAAGAAGAAGAACAACATCAAGCTGTACGTCAGGAGGGTCTTCATCATGGACAACTGTGACGATCTGATCCCTGAGTACCTCAGTAAGTCAGACAGAACTGAAGTAGATGCTCACATAGAGCAGGTCTGTGAATGATTAACACAGCTATAATTCATCTGACCCATATTGTCTCTGTCATTATCTCCAGACTTCATCAAGGGTGTGGTGGACTCTGAGGATCTCCCCCTGAACATCTCCAGAGAGATGCTGCAGCAGAGCAAAATCCTCAAGGTGATCCGCAAGAACCTGGTCAAGAAGTGTATCGAGCTTTTCACAGAACTCTCAGAGGACAGAGAGAACTACAAGAAGTACTACGAGCAGTTCTCCAAGAACATCAAGGTCAGTTTCATACTGATGTGACACTGTAAACATAGTAATAATGGATTGTATTATGTATACAGAGCTTTTCACTAGTTTTCTGACAATTGATGTGTAACAGCAGCACCCACCACATGGGTGGTACACGGCAACCATTTTGTGCCAACATGCTCACCACATCAGCTATCATCATTGTAACATTACCTTCAAGGTCAGCCTGAACTAAACCTAGGTTGCGACAGTCACTTTGTATCTAGTGGTATAATAGGATGTAGAAGACAATCTAGGTGGATACTATGTCATATACCCACCTGTTCTTTGAAGAATCATTGGGGAACATTCTGAAAGGTGTAGCTGTAGAATGTTCCAATAACCTTTAACTGGTCGCCACCTGTCTGGTCCCCTCGCCACCTGTCTGGTCCCCTCGCCACCTGTCTGATCCCCTCGCCATCTTGTCTCCTCTAAACCTGATATAAGCTGCTTAGGGCCCTGTCACTCAGTGCTCCTTACCGCCATCTTCTGTCTTGCTGAAGTGGGTTTGCATGACTAGGGTCATGCAAACCTATGGCATATTGTTACAGTTATTGCATACATCTTAAGGTAGGCCTTGGAGTCCAAGTTAAAACAATCTGCAGGGGGCACACCTTTCATGTCCTCCGAAATTATGTGAAATCTGGCTCTAATCTTAAAGGACGTTTACCTTACTGACACAAGGCAACAAACAAGCCCCTTCTAGATATCATATTTGTCAGAACTTTGGGTTACTTCCTGGAAAATGTAAAAGTCTCGTAACGCATCAAGATACTTTCTGGGTGACTTGTTGTTTAACTGAGATCTCCTGTGTTTTCTTTCCCAGCTGGGTATCCATGAGGACTCTCAGAACCGTAAGAGGCTGTCAGACATGCTGCGCTACTACACCTCAGCCTCAGGGGACGAGATGGTCTCCCTGAAGGACTACGTCACACGCATGAAGGACACCCAGAAACACATCTACTACATCACAGGTGAGGAAACACACTCCTCACTGTACAGCCCAGTTCATAGGTTGTCAGATGGAAAGAACCTGTTTGCTCAAGTTGTTTTACCTACTGCATGTTTCAGGCGAGACCAAAGACCAGGTGGCCAACTCCGCGTTCGTGGAGCGCCTTCGCAAGGCCGGCCTGGAGGTGATCTACATGATTGAACCCATTGATGAGTACTGTGTCCAGCAGCTGAAGGAGTACGATGGCAAGAACCTGGTCTCTGTGACCAAGGAGGGTCTGGAGCTGCCTGAGGATGAGGACATGAAGAAGAGACAGGAAGAGCAGAAGTCTCAGTTTGAGAACCTCTGCAAGATCATGAAGGACATCCTGGAGAAGAAAGTTGAGAAGGTGAGGACGCTTAATCACACACTGCTTACACAGATATCATGTTGCTGAAGAGGCCCTTTATGAGGCAAATGTCAGGGGGCTTCACTCTACCTCAAAATGTCACCAATAAACCCCACTTTATTTACAAGCTCACTGACAGTACAACGATTGCCTGATTCAATGCTGTTCTGATCATCTTCCTAATAACCAACCTATCCTAACCCCCCCCCCCCCCCTTAGGTGACAGTGTCCAACCGCCTGGTCTCCTCCCCCTGCTGCATCGTGACCAGCACCTACGGCTGGACAGCCAACATGGAGAGGATCATGAAGGCCCAGGCCCTAAGGGACAACTCTACCATGGGCTACATGGCTGCCAAGAAGCACCTGGAGATCAACCCAGACCACCCCATCGTGGAGACCCTGAGGAAGAAGGCAGAGGCTGATAAGAATGATAAGTCTGTGAAGGACCTGGTCATTCTGCTGTTTGAGACGGCTCTGCTGTCCTCTGGGTTCACCTTGGATGACCCTCAGACACACTCCAACCGAATCTACCGGATGATAAAGCTAGGCCTGGGTGAGTTGATTTGCTCAAACAAGGAGGATGTTTGTGATCAATTGTAGCCCCTTTGCCTGTAGTCCTTTTGTGTTTTCTGATCTGAAGGACCCATGTTGGTGTAATCAATAAGGTCATATTGTCTCCATCTAGCCCTCCAGTATACTTTACTTAACATTAAGTGGCCTAGATATGAGAGAGCACCTTGTTAAAGCTTCAGTAACTGACCGTGACTCATTCCTCCCCCTCTTCCCCTGTCCAGGTATTGACGAGGATGAGCTGACCCCTGAGGAGCCAACTTCAACCCCCGTCGAGAACATGCCTCCACTGGAGGGAGACGAGGATACATCCAGGATGGAGGAGGTCGACTAGACCAGCTTGCTCAGCTGCTGTGTTACTGTAACTATGGCAGTTAGCTTTGGCACTAGTAGTATTGACAGGATTAATTTGTTTGTTCATAAACCTGGAATGTCCCCCCCCCCCCCTTGCCCTCCTACTTGATCCAAAATCCCTTGACCCGCATTGACCACATGCAGTTCAGATTCATTCCCCTACATGTTACATTCTTTTGAAGAAAAACAAGAGCCTGTTGACACTTTTTTTTTTTTTTTGTATCTTGAATTGTATCAAGCATTTTTGTATTTATTGACATTCCAATGTTCTTTTGTGTGTTGACTGTATGACTTGACTGTAAATATCTTCTCGAATTGATACTAACTTCAAATGTTGGGAACCCAAAAAATAATAAAGGTTACCACGTTAACCAATTGCATTGCTTCATTTTGCTATTTGTTGTCGAATAAAATTAGCTTTTCTAGAGGTTTAGTTGGATACTGCACAAATACTCCAACGTTATAATGGTATACAGCTTTTTCTGTCAGTAGGGTAAGTTGATTAAAACAATTACATTCAGCATCCTGCCTTCAAGGGAAATTAGTTATTTCTTACTTTTACCACTTTTTCTCCCCAATTTCATGGTATCCAATTGGTAGTTAGTCTTGTCTCATCGCTTCAACTCCCGTACGGACTCAGGCAAGGCGAAGGTCGAGCTGTGTATCTTCCGAAACAACCCAACCAAGCCGCACTGCTTCTTGACACAATGCCCACTTAACCCAAAAGCCAGCTACACCAATGTGTCGGAGGAAACGCTGCACCTGGCGACCATGTCATCGTGCACTGCGCTAGTGCACAATGGGACAAGGACAACCCTGCCGGCTAAACCCTCCCCTAACCCGGATGACACTGGGCCAATTGTGCGCCACCCCATGGGTCACGAGAGCATGGGCTCTGTCACGCCCTGGCCTTAGTGTGCTTTGTTTTCTTTATTATTTTAGTTAGGTCAGGGTGTGTGCTTTGTTTTCTTTATTATTTTAGTTAGGTCAGGGTGTGACATGGGGAATGTTTGTGTTTTGTCGTTTTGGGTGGTTATATGGTAAAGGGGGTGTTGGGTTTAGTGTATGAGTTTGTGTTGAGTGAATGTTTCTAGGTATGTCTATGGTTGCCTGAGTGGTTCTCAATCAGAGACAGATGTCTTTCATTTGTCTCTGATTGGGAGCCATATTTAAGGCAGCCATGGGCATCATGCATTTTTGGGTAATTGTCTATGTTCTATGTTGCATGTGTGCACTAGTTCTTGCATAGCTTCACGTTCGTCTGTTTGTTGTTTTTGTTTCGTTTGTTCATCTTCAAAATAAAGAGAAGATGTATTTTTCACACGCTGCGCCTTGGTCCTCTCTCTCACCACAAGACGATCGTGACAGGCTCGAACCCAGAATTTCTAGTGGCACTGATAGCACTGCAATACAGTGCCTTAGACCACTGCATCACTCAGGAGGCCATAAGTATTATTTCTAACAAAGATGTCTATATATCTCAGAATGTTGTGTTTCCCTGGAAATGATCAGAATTCGTTTTAACATTACAGTTTTGAAAACCATAGCTTGTCCAAAAAACTGGTCTCCTGGCACAACTCATCCCAGGACTGGGGTAAATTGAGCCACGGTACAGCATAAGTTAGGCCACCTACACATTTCTGTACTGAATTAAATATTACCACTCGTTTTAAAATCTTTTATCTTTATTTCCCTAACTCAATTCAACACAATCACAAGTGCTTTTTTGTTCTAATCATTTTAAACATATTTTAACACAGGCTTAACACCTTACACTTGACTTTTTTTAAACACTTTAAACATGGGGCAGGCCCTGTTAACTCATATCCCAAGAGATAATGCCTTGAATTATGCCTGGGAAGAAAACATTTACATTTGCTCAACTTGCATTGGCTTACCCATTTCTCAACTTACCCCAAGGCCATTGGTTCAAATTACCCCAAGGCAAACATTTTGACTCTATTAGCCCACAAAGCTTCAAGGATGCAATTTCATGCTAGGTTTAAGACCTCATATTGAAACTAATAACCCAACTGATGAAAAGAACAACCTTAAAATGATCTACTTTGGTTTAGAGGTTTCATGAATTAATTTGACCTGGTGAAATTTCTTACCACTTTTTCCATGTTTCTTCCTCCACACATTCCATGAAATGACCTCTTCCTAAATATTTGGTCAAATTATGAATTATACATTTTGTGGGTGTCTCAACTTACCCGTTTGGCTCAACTTACCCCACTCTCCCCTACTGTGCTGACAAATACTTTGCATTACAATCATTGTCTACGATAACAATTACATAGTTGCTTAGCCTATGAATAGACACCACGAATGGATGGAGAAGAACTCCATAATCAGAATACATATGCAACACAACATTATGCACTTTCATGGCATCTGCGTCTACTATGCTCTCCCTAACAGACTAACAGAGATAGTTGGCATATTCAACATGATGAGAAACTGCAATACTAGTACCAGCTACATACTATTTGCTGTATGTCTCCAGCAGTTGAAAATTTAAAAAAAAGTTACAACCATACAACAACAAAAAACTGCTATCTACCTGCCATGTTGGAGTAGGAGCCAGATAGACACCCATCCAACTTGACTGATGTCAACCAGCTGCAGTTTAAACGTGTCTTGCCAGCAGGGCGGGTGCCAATGGGTTGGTGCTCCTATTCATTCTCGAGCACTGTCTGTTAAAAAGAGACGTTGAGTCGCCTGACAGTTAGCAGCCTAATATATCGGCGAGGATAGGCGAAAATGTTCCGATGATGCTTCATCCAGACAAGTTGTGAGACACAAAGTTCGATGGGCAGAGAAGCCCACATTTTGGGAGCATGGAGAGGCCAGAGACAGACAGACAGACAGACAGACAGACAGACAGACAGACAGACAGACAGACTAGTGAATTACAGAAGTTGGGTATTGGAGGAAGGCCATCAGTGAATGTTCTGCAAGCAGTACAGTGGATGAAGGCGCGGTATGAGCATGGTGAACAGAGCGCCATGGAAATGGCAGCGAAAAAGGAGAAGAGCTGAGTGCAGCGGGAAGATATGTGTTGATGAAGAATGGCCAAGCACAAACTGTATTCTGTTGTCTGCTGGCTCAGAAATTTAACCTGATGAGAGTGAGGATGAATGACCTGTGGTGGCATGTGTGGTGAAGCCCTCCGAGTCCGAGCCAAGGCCCGATGATCATGCAAAGGATGATTCATGCCCAGTGGGAGTGACATTTTTGGAGCCAGTGGATCCCTGCCTTTTTGGCTGATCCATATGTAGTCTCAGGCTGGGTAGAAAATAAGTTGTGTACTGTTAAATCTGTGAAGATAGCTCAAAGATGACTTGTGACTTCTGTCCAGAGGTAGTGGGCTCTTCTCATCACACGCCTAGGAACAAGACCTGTGACTTGCTTTGTTTTCCAGAACAGGGCGCCTTTGAAAGGAGTGATTACTGGGGTGGCATTAAGTGTTGAGATGCAGCAACTGAAATTGAAGATTCCCTGTGTCTGTGACTCCCGTCGTTTGGTGCGACGCAGACACGGTGGCGAGCGTGGTGAAACTGAGAAGACATCATCTATCCTTTTGAGTTTTGAAGCAGAGTCTTAATCTGATAAACTAATGTTAAGATGTCAGTTATCCCGTGAGAGATTTTGTGCCAAACTCGCTGAGGTGTTTCAGATGCCAAGTTTATGGTTATGTTGCAATAGTGTGTAGGAGGGAGATTCTGAGATGTGAGAAGTGCAGGAGGGCCTGGGACAAAGGAATGTCTAGTATTGGTGGAAAAAACTGCCTCAATTGTGGGGGTGCCCATGTTGCTGGGGATCAGAAGTGCCCAGTGCAAGAGAGACAGGTTGAGGTTGCCAGGGTCAGAGTAGAGGAGAATGTGTCATATGCTGAGGCAGTGAAGAGAGCGCAGGATGATTGGTCAAGGGTGAGTAGTAGGCCTCGGCCAATACAGTGATATGAATTCATGCTTCAGTAAGGTTGGCTTCTTTGCATTCATTGCCTTGGTTATCAACTGTACCACAGAAATGGAATGTAAATCACAGAAAATAGATGCAGAGCCCCACATGTTTTGAGCCCCACCTGTTTTGCATGCTATTTTGGCATTAATACGTGTCACATATCAGTTTGAAAACAATGTAAAAAATATATATATTGAGTTAATAAAGCCGCAGCTCCAAAATGCAGGTGTTTCAGCCTAGCTCAGTGCTTTCTGTGGTGGTGGGGCAGCCATCGGAAAATACAGAGCATAGGGGTTGGTAATCTTCTCTAGTTGCGCCATGATTGGCTTAGTGTTCCGTCACTCATGGGACACTACGTCACCGCCAAATCTACAGGGAGAGCTAGAAAGTTCAAGCCCCCTTGGGTGCTGCCATAGATTTACATTAGAAGTGCCCATCTAAGAAGGCGCAGGATCATTGGCCACAGATAAAATTATCAAATAATCTACCGTAGCTTTGATTGGACTGATCATGTCAACATCATGAACAACACTCGGGCTCCCAAGTGGTGCAGTGGTGTAAGGCACAGCATCTCAGTGCTAGTGGTGTCACTACAGACCCTGGTTCAGTTCCAGGCTGTATCACAACCAGACATGATTGGGAGTCCCATAGGGTGGCACATAATTGGCCTGGTGTCATCTGGGTTAGGTTTTGCCCAGGGTAGGCTGTCATTGTAAATAATAATTTGTTCTTAACTGACTTCCCTAGTTAGATAAATAAAATCATAGCAAGCAAACTAGATAAGCGTCATCATCATGAATCACCTCGACAATCTACTGGCAAATCCTTGTCATATGAAGAGAAATTATAGATAAAACGTATCAGTGCTCATTGGCCATTGGACATAAACATGACACAACAAGTTGGAAATCGCAAATTCAACAATGAGTAGTTAGGAAGGAATAAATGCCTAACTGCAAGCGCTGCAAAGCAATCACTATTTTGCTTCCGCTGCTATTTGATGGAGAGTGTGTGTGATCCAAGTCTGGATAAACGTTCAAGGATAAACATTCACACGCAACACCATGGGTCAGAAAAGGTTGAATACATTGGCCCTGCTGTCAATCCAGCATGAATTCTGCCGCGTTCAAAACAACTGGAAACTCGGAACTTGAAAATCTCAGACTTCAGTGAGTTCACGACAACTGGGAATGATCTCCGACTGGGAAAATCCGTTTAGAACTTTCATCCAACTTGGAATTCCAAGTCGGGAACTCTGGCCTCTTTCTAGAGCTCCGACCTGAAGATCACTGACATCATGATTCAACTTTCTTTTTTTCAGAGTTTACAAATCTATAGAATGCCAGACTTTGAATGCAAAGTTTCATGACAAAATTTGCCCACAAGCAGGACCGCGCCATCTTCCTGTTCAAGTGTGCACAGTGGTCCAAAAATGTCTTGTATGCTTCTGCATAAATTATGTAATATGCCAGGGAGATATGTATACTGTAGTCAAGAAAGTAATACTAAGTGTATGTTGTGTAGTAAGCTGTTATTAGCCCATGTGCATCACCCTAATAATTTGGTCCCTTTCCTTCTCACAAGTTAGCCTACTGTTCTGACTTGCTGGTGCACATGTAGCCTATAAGCTGTTTTAAAGAAATGTCATCATCGAATATAGTAAGAACTTTCATTGTCTGCTTATATGCCCCATTTTATTTATCCTAAGGTTTTGACTTGGTGTACAGGGAGAATACTGTAAGAACAGCCCATGTTCTGAATTTTGTCGCAGTACATTTCAAAAGTGCTGAACAAATAGTTATATCTTCTATGGAGGAAATTATATTGGAAGGTCGGAAGGCCCAGCTGCGTTGTTGTAGGCACGTTATTGGGGACATGAGCAGAACTCCGGAATGGGAAAATGGAGTCCCTAGAGAAAGCAAGTACAAGATGGGTGTCAAGATGGAGCGGCAGTATTATCATAAGGAGATGTGTACTTGCAAAACGGAGAAGGAATGGAAGGAAAAAGAGAGGGAGAAGAGGTCCAAGAGAATGAGGGAAGAAGAGGGTGAGCTTGAGTCGGATAAAAATGGTGGGAAAAAGGGAGATGGTTTGTCAAAGAAGAATGGTAGAAAGTGTAAGCAGAGGGAGCTGAAGACAGGAGGAGAAATGGAAGTGAATGAGGGGGAAGTATCAGAGGTGGTAGGTGCGGTAAAGTCATCGGAGACCGAGGTATGTACCGAGGATCATGATGAAGAAGAGTCTGTGACATTAGGAGTGAAGCTTATGGAAAAGTGGACTCCTGCCTTTTGGCTGATCCATTTGTGGTTTCACGGTGGGTGAAATCGGTGAGGGTAACCAGAAGTGTTCTAGTGATAATTGTTTGTGTTTCTGTTGGGCAGAGGAAGAATCTGTTCGAAGTAAAACTAATGGGGGCAAGAAAAGTGAATTGTTTCGTTCTCGAGAAAAGGAAATCAATGAAAGGAGTGATAACTGGGGTAGCAGTAGATATATACGTTGATCAGCTGAGGGCAAAGATTCCCGGTGTATGTGATGCTCGTCGTTTGATTCGACACAGACAGGGTGGCGAGAGTGGGAAACAGAAGAGTTTTGAAGTTGAGTCTTTGCCTGATAAAGTGAAGTTAGAATATATAACTTATCCTGTACGACCGTATGTGCCGATTACGTCAAGACGTTACAGGTGTCAAGCTTATGGGCATGTGGCAGCAGTGTGTAGGAGGGAGGGTCCAATGTGTGAGAAATGTGCAGAAGGGCATGAGACAAAGGAATGTGTAGTATTGGGGAAAGTAGTGGAATGTGTTAATTGTAGGAGTGCCCATTGAGCTGGGAATCAGAAATGTCCTGTGCGAGAGAGGCAGGTTGAGGTTTCCAGGGTTAGAGTAGAGCAGAAGTTTTCATATGCTGAGGCAGTGAAGAAAGTAGAAGAAGATGGGTTAAAGGGGAGGAGTGGTGAGAGTAGTAAAGATATACCAGTACAGAGGGATAGGCCAAAAAGTGAAATAAGTTTTAGTAAGATTGGATTTTTAGCATTTATAGCAATGGTTATTAATTGTACTGCAGGGATGGATTGTAAGTCTCTGAAAATTGAGGTTGTGGTGGCAGCTGCAGAGAGGAATTTGGGTGTGCAAGACTTGACAGCAGAAGAGTTACAGGATGTGTTAAGTGGTGATGTCCCATCCTTTCAGGGTGATGGTATGAGGTAGGAATAAATACATTTAATTAGTGGAGTAGTGGGGTGTTAATTTTATTTTATATAATTTTGAGATTATAGAGTATAGTGTTAGATGGTAGGGTATTCATTTAGTACATTTTTCTTTTTCAAGTAAAGTATAAGGGAGTTGTACTCCAGTCTAGCTGTTAAACCTCATAGATGAAGAAGTTATATCAACTATGTCTGTTTTAGCTTGCTCATTATTGTCTTAATTGAAATTACGAATTGCCTCTTATCCGCTCATAGTTCCCTTATGCCATAGTTTGTACATCTCAATTGTCAGTAGAAACCACATTTGTTTAAGCTAGTCAGCCATATTAGCTATGTTATTTTAAAAGGCAGTAAATGAGGCTGAACAGTTTGGCTGCCAGGCAAGGCTCCTCTGATAGCAAGGATTTACTCCATGGGGCTTAAAAGAAAGCTCTGCTGTTGGGACAGCTATATGTAGTCCCTAACAGTTTGTGGGCAAAGTTTGTCACCGTTATAGTGCAATGCATGTATTGTTTAGTGTTGTGTAGTGGCTTTGCTGGCATGCATAAAACATTATTACATTTTTTTGTCCCACCAAGATTTACATGCTAAAATCGCCACTGCGTGTAGAGGTTTTACTGCAGAAGACTTATAAGGTTTTGAACGAAAGAGTCTCGCCCTCCCAGGCGGTCAGCCTGGTATATGATCAGTAAGGGGCGAAGTAGTGGAATGTGGGGGTGATTTTTATTAAATAGTGGTAGGTTACATAGGTGTAGGTAATTGGTGGTGAAATGTTTTCCTTTTTATTTTTGTATCACAAAATATAACGTGATCGACCACACACTACCGCACAGTAGGTGGCGGCATGCACAAACAAAATATGCGAACGCCATGATACCAAAGAAGAAGAACTGCTAAACGTCGTTAGGCTTTAGCTTCTGGAGAGCGTCAGAGAGGGAACGAGGGCGGCTAAATTTTTGCAATGCCGAATAAAGCGAAAAAAGAGAAGGTAAGTTGGGAGTTTTGCAAAACCGCCCATACGAGTAGTGATGTACAACAACTCGTTTGAACTACGAACAGGCGGCCGTCGACTCGACATTTGCAATGTCCCATTATGACTAGCTAATGTTAGCTAGCTATGCTAACTTGGATAGCTACCGTTAGCTGGGTAGTTGCGTGTAGCCAGTCAGATTATTTGTAACAAAAAGTACAGTACGATTTGAGGGACATAAACGCATAGTTAACGTTTGCTACAATTAAAGTTAACTTCTTAAAGTTACTAAATAACTTGTTCAACTTCAACAAAACTGTCAAAAACATTAGCTTTGCTTGGGAAGGTAAACATGAAGTGCTAACGTTAGCGTTTGACATTAGTCAACTTGCCCCCTGTCCCTACACATTACTTAGCTGACTTTTGAATAAGGCATGTCTAAAATATGTTTTCTTTACAGGAGTCGGGAAAAGTTGTCAAAACCGGAGGTCAGGAAAACGACCATGAGGTAACTAAACACCTCGCTAGCTCTTGAGAACCCGTCTATGAATGTGCAAGATAAACACTTGACGTTAGCTACTACAGCACCAAAAACTATATATATATATATGGTTTTGAATGCAAACATTTCAATGCCATTTTGTTCTACCCAAGCAGCGGATATGAACCTGATTCACATGTAGAGAGACTAGTTGTCCGTTTCAAAAACATGGTAGTCACTATCCCTTTACTTTGTCAGAATATAAATAATGCTTGCATAACATTAGCTACTACCATTGTGATCAGAGACCACTTAAGATGGCTAGTTATGTTAGTTAAAATCAGATGTACTGAAGATGTAGATATGGCCATGAATCCACAGGAACATACACCAGTCAGGGATTAAGCCCTCATAAAAACGGTTTGCCCTCCTCTCGCTCTCTGGGGGTGTAATCCGGGGTTATCTATCTGTACTGTGTGTCATCAGCCATGCAGCCGAACTGCTAATGTGTCAAATTGAAATCGCTGTATTACTCCCACAACCCAATCCAACCCCTCTCTGCATACAGCCAGGTTCCGCTCTCCTCTGGGATGCTTGTGGCCACTGGGGTTCTAAGCTTTTGACGTCAGTGGGATGATGACAATGAAACCATGGGAGTCATATTATACAGGCTGGTTCAGGCTTAGTAATACCCTTTGTTTAAGCGCCAATGGCCTAAGCTAGCACGACCTTCTCATTGTTTGAGCTGGGTTAAACAGGGCGTTAGATGCAAGCAGAGAAGTTTTTTGATATGTCTGTTCAGAAACAAACAGAATAAATGTCTGCCTCTTTGGTTACATGTAGCTAGACTTATTTCCTGTCTCCTGTGTTTTTTTGGATGTGTGAACCACACCACTTTCTTACCCAAGGGCCTGACCAGCTGCAGTATGAAGCTAATACAGTATATAAAGCTGAAACCGCTATGAAGGTATAAAGTTATGAAGCTAACACATTGGGTAAATTAATCAGCGGGAGAGAAGACCTTCTGTTGTTTCATGGGTCAGTAATCCAGGCCCGTCATGGGTTCCAGCAGCTTTATTCCTCCCACTACTAGACAGTCGGCAGGCCGGCGGCTCACTAAGAAGGCCTAAAACCCTAAACCCCTGTCTTGTAGTGTGAAAGGCAACATTTAGTTGAGTTCAGTGAATTTGACAAATCCCCCTTCTGATGTAACTCCATAGCGGAGAGACAGCCTTGTCAGGTGTATGTGTGGTGATTAATGGGTCCCAGCAGGCAGGTGGGACAAGACTATGAGAAACTGCCCACATTTACCAGTTTTCATATCTAACCTAGGGGGGGCCGGGACGACTCTACACTGGGTTGTGTTCAGTAGGGGGAAACCTTTTGAAATTAGATACAAAATGAATAGTCCCTCCGTTTCATTGTTTTTTGTTTGGTGTCTAATGAACAAACCTGGGTGCATGCTCTGATCCATGCCCCCCCCCCCTCCACACAGCAGGGTTCCAATAGGAAAGGCAGTAACAGCGTCCCTCCCGCCACTCAGCTGCTGAAGGGCAAGCAGCCGGGTTCCCAGACGCCGGTCAAGAAGGACAAGAGGCAGAGCTCGTCCCGCTTCAGCCTCAGCAACAACAGAGAGCTGCAGAAGCTGCCTGCCTTCAAAGGTACGATTGGACCTAATCTAGCCTATTCCTAGACCTCTCTCTTGTCTCATGCTTTCAAAGGTATGACTGCACAGTAAACCACTCCTAGTCTAGGCTAGTCCTAACTCAGCCTATTCAAAGACATATATTTTGTCTCCGTTCACTCCATAAGCGAAAGTAAATCTAGCTATCTAGGCGATGGTCTGTATCCTGTATTGGCTTGGTAAGTTTTGGTTTCTCAGCCCTCCCAACTGATCTATGTGCTGGCCCCTGTCCCATTACCCCCAGCCCTGGCTTATCCTCTAGGTTTAGCCCTGGTAAGCTTTAGCATAGCTGCCTGCCATCTCCAAAAGCTCTCTTGCATTCTTATCTGATGTAAATCACAGCAACGTCACCGTCACCATCACTCTCTCTCGCTCTCTGTGCAAGTCTCTGTACCTCCCCACTGCTCTGCCATGCTATAAAATGTACCTCCGACAGCATTGCTCAAGACGTGGAAACAAACAGTGGACGTAAAGGGCTCTGACTTTGCGCTGGATTTAACACAAGTGTCTATATTTAGGGGGTAATCCAGAGATAAGGCTTTGATGCTGCCAGGTCCTTGTTTCAGGATGCTGCCGGTTGCCAGATAAGCGTGTGGTTGGCAGGGAGCTACATTACAACCCACCTACCCTCCCCTGCATTTCTCATGGACAATATCAGCACTGGCGCATGCAAATCCTATGCAGTGTTATAATGTTACTACTGTGAGTGACTGGCATGCAGTTGGCTGTCCATGGCAAACTATTATAGATGTGGAATGTGCGCAGTATTCACATCCAGCAGATTTCATAAGTACATAAGCTATGCTACACCATGTGAAAAGGACAGGACCCGTGCATTACTTAGGCCTAGATGCAGGGTCTGAAATAACATGGAACATTTGGTGTTTGGGGCAAAGTGGAGAGCTGCTTTAGTTTCTGTCTACATCCAACTCTGTCTAGAGTAACCACGCAAGCCAACTGCTTCAGCAGTGATAGTATGTCCTGTACACCTCTCACTCGTCCCTGTGTCTTCTGTCAGACCGCTTACATTCAGGCAGACGCTTATCTCTGATCATGTAATACTTTTGTTTCCTTTCTCTTGCGTTACTGTGTTCTTTACGAGTTCGATAAGCTCCGAGTCGTGGTAACAGTTGGTCACATCATGGGCTCAACGAGGGCTTTTGATAAGGTTGTTCTGCTAATATTGTCCGATGGACCATGACCTTGTGGGTGTTATCAGTGGTCCTGTCCTAATAGGCAGTCAGGCACCTAGCAAGGCCTGCTTTCATTCCACACATTCTCCTCTGGATGGAGATAAACTCTGTTTGTCGGCAGCAGTCAGGCTACACCGAGCTTTAGTGCTGCTGCTTTTTGAATGGCTGAACTACTGCAGACTAGACCGCTACACAGAGCTTTACCAACGGGCTGGCTCTGGACACCTGGGCCACATGAAGAGGTAGAGTGCTGCTTTTGGAGAGTTAGTTCTGTGTAGCTGAAGAGCTGATTTCCGAGAGCTACAATGAACTTTAGGGGTTGTTTATTTTGTGTTCCACAGAGCTTTAATAGGTGCCTCTTTTTGACAGAAGACTGACCAGGCAGGGGAAGATGCAGCCTGATACCACCTCACATTATTGCTGAGTGGAATATGCAGTCTGCATCCTGTTCACGTGGTGGTAATGCCTAAAAAAAGCTGTTCCAGGATAATGTTTACCTTTTCCACAGTTTGATAAGCATGACCAACTTGCTACTTTGGGGGAAAAACAAACACCACAGTGTTTCAGACAAGTGTCTGTTTTTAGTTAACCCCCCACTTGGCTCTCAACTCTCCCACCCTGCAAGGGTTTGCCAAAAGGTGGTGAAGAAAGAAACGAACAGCAGCTGGTGTTTTTGTTTGAGATCCCGTGACAGAGGAGCTCTCTTGGGAGGGATACAGTTTCTCTCGCTCTCTGTTGGGAACTGTTGTCTGGAGGAACTGTTGTTTCAGAGCGGAGGAACTTCACTCTGTGTGACTGTGAACTCAAGTCATTGGCTGGATGACATATGGCTTCAGTAGTAGCTTGAGGTCAATAGAAAGTGGTGTAGAAGTGTCAGCAGACTCATAAAAGAAGTCTTCAATTACTTATATTGACACATCTTTGAAATGGCTCCAAAACAGACCTTGTTGTTATAGCCAGAGTAGCCCGACGCGTCACAAGTTCAGTCCAGTTGTTCTGCACAACTGTAGAGGCTAGCGGGAGAGTTTATATAAATGGCTGGAGCCCGGTGGCCTGTGCCAAATGAGAGTTTGGAGGATAACCAATGAGTGAGTGCGTGCAGTCTGTATCAGAAGAACAACAGCTCTTCAGACAGGAGAATGCCCCATGACTAAGCAGGCCAGAAACAGCTCAATCTCACACACACACACACTTGTTTTTTTTTATTCTTGTGGGGACCTAAAATGTATTTCCATTCAAAATCCTGTTTTATCTAATGTTAACTTCTAACGCCACACCCTAACCCCTGAGCTTAAAATAGCCTTTGTCCTTGTGTGGACATGGGAAATGTCCTAACAAGGGAAAATTTCTTGTTTTACTATCCTTGTGGGGACTTGTGGGTATTTCAGGTCCACACGAGGATAGAAGAACAAGACGACACACAGAGCTGGGCGGTGTTTCTGTTGCATGTATTTTAATGATTTCGGAGGATTTTCTATGATGTGTTGAACTACACTCCAGTGTATTTTGTAACAGATACTTTTGAAAGCTGTAATTTGTATTTTCAAAATACTTCACTATACCATTTCTTTATAGCAGTTCAACATTTTGTGGCCCCCTTTCACCCTACATTGGTATCAAGTCTGATGGCACTATGGTGTGATATGAGCATCTGATAAATTAACTATATGTAATGTAAAAAGGAACAATTGCATAACATGTTGACTTACTCTGATCTCCGCACTGAAACGAGGTCAATGGCAATACCCAGTGTGCTTTGCAGTTGTTCATTTTCACATATTTACATTTTGGTCATTTAAAAGATGCTCTTATCCAGAGTGAGAGTGTATTCAACTAAGATGGATAAAGAACATATCACTGTCATAGAAGTTTCTTTAACGGTTACTGACAATGTTGTTTCTGTTAACTCAGCTACTTCCAAATATATTTTAAAGTACATGTATTTTAATTTATTGATACATTGGTCTTTAGGGTATTTTGTAGTTGTATTTTGTACTTTATGCCCATCCCTACACACCACACACACACTTTAAATACTTGAATCCAGAAATCACATTACATTAATGATTTAAACATTTCAAAGGTCTTGGTTACAAAAAGCTTCCCTTCTCCACACAGCTAGGCTGCCCATAACAGCTATAACAGAGCATTACTTCACCAGTTGCTTTGCTCTAGTCTTATGCAGGCCTGCAATCTTTAGTCCACGTACTGTAAAGCTATGTACGTGGCTGAGACTGCCAAATATCAGCGCCACCACACACACACAAACCAGGAATTGCTTTTATATAACTAAACTGAATTACCTGTTATCAGTATTTTCTAATTGTAAATAATTCTACTGGTAACAATACATTTACCAACTATTCTCCTCTTGAATACTGCCAATGGTACTAGTTAACTTATAAGAGAGAGGGTTCTTCCTTTCACTTTCTCACAGAGTATTCAGTGTGGTGCACAGTGACATTAGCTCTCTCCCCATGTGCTACTTTGCCAATAGACACGCAGCCTCCCTCACCTCTAATGTAAAGACCGTTGGTTCAGTCTGTATCTATAGCAACATCAATACTTACTCATACCTTCCTATAGTGACCCTGGACACAGAACATCCAGATCGAAAACACGCAGCAGCTAACCTGACTGGTCATCTTCAGTTCGACCTCCTACAAACAAAGCTAAGGAATCCCGCTGTCAGTTGGAACATTTTCTGAAAACGCAGTTGAGTTCACAAGTTGCACTATGACTCACTTCACCTATTTGATTTAGGTCAGAAACCACAGTAGGGGGGAAAGCATGAAACACGCCAAGAATCTCACTGCCGATAGGTACTTATCACAGTGGGAGGCTGTTCCTTCTCTTACTAGACAGAAAGCTGTACTTGCTGCGTGCTGAGCCGGTAGCGACGAACCTGCCATTTCTCCTTGTGGACTCGGTCAACAACTTGACTTTGAACCAATGGGTGGCAGGTAGCCTAGTGGATTGAGGGTTGGGCCAGTAACCGAAATGTTGCTGGATTGAATACCTGAGCTGACAAGGTAAAAAATCTGTCGTTTTGCCCCTGAGCAAGGCAGTTAACCCACTGTTCCTCGAGCGCCGAAGACGTGGATGTTGATTATGGCAGCCCCCTGCACCTCTCTGATTGAGGGGTTGGGTTAAATGAGGAAGACACAGTTCAGTTGAATGCATTGTTGTACAACTGACTAGGTATCCCCCTTTCCCCAATCCGAGAACACAAACCCCCACGTGGGGACCGGAGTTTGGAATTTGGAATTTTCTCCATATATCGGTTAAATGTCATGAGCCAGTCACACTTCATATGCAATGTAAGTTATGGGATGGTAGCTGGTTAAATGCACAGACGCTATAGACACAACAGTAAATACAAAGGAGATGATAGAGGAATACAGGAAAAAGAGGACCGAGCACGCCCCCATTCTCATCGACGGAGCTGTAGTGAAGCAGGTTGAGAGCTTCAAGTTCCTTGGCGTCCACATCACCAATAAACTAACATGATCCAAGCACACCAAGACAGTCGTGAAGAGGGCACGACAAAACCTATTCCAACCTCAGGAGACTGAAAAGATTTGGCATGGGTCCTCAGATCCTCAAAAGGTTCTACAGCTGCGCCATCGAGAGCATCCTGACTGGTTGCATCACTGCCTGGTATGGCAACTGCTTGGCCTGCGACCGCAAGGCACTACAGAGGGTAGTGCGTATGGCCCAGTACATCACTGGGGCTAAGCTACCTGCCATCTAGGACTTCTACACCAGGCGGTGTCAGAGGAAGGCCCTAAAAATTGTCAGACTCCAGCCTCCCTAGTCATAGACTGTTCTCTTTACTACCGCACGGCAAGCAGTACTGGAGCGCCAAGTCTAGGTTCAAGAGGCTTCAAAACAGTTTCTACGTCCAAGCCCTAAGACTCCTGAACAGCAAATCAAATGGTCACCCAGACTATTTGCATTGTCTCCCCACCCTCTTTTACACTGCTGCTACTCTCTGTTGTCATCTATGCGTAGTCACTTTAAAAATTCTACCTACATGTACATATTACCTCAACTAACCTGTGCCCCTGCACATTGACTCTGTAGCGGTACCCCCCTGTATATAGTCTCACTATTGTTTTTTTTCTATTGTATGTTTTTTTTTTTTTAGGGGGTGGATCAGCTTTAATATTGTAGATTGTTGCTTCCATCAATGTAATTGTCTTCATCATTTCCAATCCCCCATATTTTTGAGGGTAAATATATCTAATTTTTTATTTTAAATATATACCTTTTATTATACCCCTCCCCCAATTGGAGTAAACAAATCTTCTACTTTCAGTTTATACAGACACATTTTACAGACAATCTATTTTACAATAGTTATTTTGTTTGTTTTTAGTCCTTCCTCTATTTCTTATGTCCATCCAGTTTGATTTCTATTTGTAACTGTGCTATTTCACAACATTTCTGAACCTATACAGTAATCCCTCGTTTATCGCGGGGGTTACGTTCCGAAAATGACCCGCGATAAGTGAAATCCGCGAAATAGAAAACTTTTTTTTTTTTTACAATTAGCAACTATTACATGTATACAAATACAGTGACTCACGTGTAGGCCGTTTCGTCGACATTATGGGTTTAGGAGATGTTCGAAATTACAAGATAATTTGGCCAACTTAATGTAAATTTGCCAAGCTGTTTTATGTACGTACACATAACTGCACGAGACGACAAAATGATAGCACAATTCGTAGCATGTTTTGATACAAGAAGCGGGAGTGAGTTTTTAGCGAATCAGAATGCAGAGCACAATGCACCAAAAAAAAAATAATAATGCATTATGAAAATCCGCGAAATAGCGAATCCGCGATAAGTGAACCGCGAAGTGGCGAGGGATCACTGTATACATTTTACAGACCCTGTATGTTTTACATTGATTATCTTGTTGTTAGTCCCACCTTTCAACTCCATTCAACCCCTCCCATCTATCTCTTAACACCATCCATTTTGGATTTCTATTTGCCATATATTTTTCAACTGCGCTGTGATGCTTCACAAAAGTACTGAACCTTTCTATTCTCATAGCTTCTACAGATTGTAAATTTAAAGAAACATTTTTGCTGAAATAATGATCTAATGACTCTGCCTCCTCGCAGCAAAATCTGCAGAGCTGGGAAGATTTTATCCCCCATAATATATAACATTCTATTGGTTACAAGAATTTTGTATAATTTAAATAGAAACATTTTGAAGTTTTGAATCCGCAAAACGTCGTTTTGCGTGTCAATTCATAAACCATGTGCCATGGAATCGGTACATCAAATCTCTGCCCAACTATTTAGCAATTTATATGGCACCACTGTCAATTTTTTGGTCCTTTAATTTTCTTCAACCGTTTTTGGTCTTTAAACTTCTTATGGCTGCAATCCAGTTAATGGGATCGATAGGACAACAGCCAGTGAAAGTGCAGGGCGCCAAATTCAAACAGAAATCTCATAATTAAAATTCCTCAAGCATACAAGTATTTCACACCATTTTAAAGATACACTTCTTGTTAATCCCACCACAGTGTCTGATTTTAAAATAGGCTGTACAGCGAAAGCACCACAAACGATTCTGTTAGGTCACCGCCAAATCACAGAAAAACACAGCCATTTTTCCAGCCAGACAGGAGTCACAAAAAGCAGAAATAGAGAAAATTAATCACTAACCTTTGATCTTCATCAGATGACACTCATAGGACTTCATGTTACACAATACATATGTTTTGTTCGATAAAGTTCATATTTATATCCAGAAATCTCAGTTTACGTTGGCGCCATTTTCAGAAATGCCTCCAAAATATCCGGAGAAATTGCAGAGAGCCACATCAAATAACATAAATACTCATCATAAACTTTGATGAAAGATACATGTTTTACATAGAATTAAAGATAAACTTGTTCTTAATACGGCAAAAGCACAGTATTCAATAATCTGAGAACAACATTCAGCCACAAAAGGAAGCCATACAGTTACCCGCCAAATTGTGCAGTCAACAAAACTCATAAAAAGTATTATACAACTTCACTTACCTTTGCTGATCTTCGTCGGAATGCACTCCCAGGACTCCCACAAAAAATGTTTGTTTTGTTCGGTAATGTCCATCATTTATGTCCAAATAGCAATTTTTGTTAGTGTGTTTGGTAAACAAATCCAAAGTCAGGAAGCGCGTTCACTAAAAGCAGACGAAATGTCAAAAAGTTCCGTAACAGTCAGTAGAAACATGTCAAACGATGTATTGAATAAATCTTTAGAATGTTTTTAACTTATCTTGAATAATGTTCCAACCGGAGAATTACATTGACTTCAGATGTGCGATGGAACAGAGCTCCCTCTCATGTGAACGTGCATGGTCAGAGCATGGTCAGGTCATGGTAGACCTGACTAATTCCTGTCTCCGTCGGCCCCACTTCACAGTAGAGGCATCAGACAAGGTTCTACAGACTGTTGACATCTAGTGGAAGCTGTAGGAAGTGGAAACTCATCCATATCCCACTGTGTATTCAATAGGGTCTTGGTTGAAAATCGACCAACCTCAGAATTCCAACTTCCTGTTTGGATTTTTTTCTCAGGTTTTTGCCTGCCATATGAGTTCTGTTATACTCACAGACATCATTCAAACAGTTTTAGAAACTTCAGTGTTTTCTATCCAATACTAATAATAATATGTATATATTAGCAACTGGGACTGAGGAGCAGGCAGTTTAATATGGGCACCTCTGGGCACCTTTCATCCAAGCTACTCAATACTGCCCCTGCAGCCATAAGAAGTGAATGCAGGGCCGACAGACAAGTTAATTTACTTCCCCCTTCTACTTGCCTCTTCTATTTTTAGGTAATGCTGCAATTAGTTGGTTGTAATTTTAGGTAGAGCAGACATTTCCTTAGATCTGTGTTAGCTGCATTTGACAACTTCACCAGTCCTATTTATGATAACATTTACAAACATTACACCTTTTTAAAATAATCTTATCAATAAACTTGTATATTTGAGTTTAACTACAATATATGTTGTATTATTTGTTCTGTCTCAGGTGGATTAAACTGAAATTGCAACCAAGTTTCTAAGGCATGTTTAAAAAATAAAAAAAACTTTGGAGATAACCGAAAGTGTAATCTGAATAAAGGGGAAAAAGGCCTTTCTTGCACATGGGGTGAGACTTTCTTAGTAATTTACTAGAGAACCATTTCGGATTTGAGTGTAACTTTTGTATGACTGATACATTTTGTGAGGTCTAATGCTTTAGTATTTAATAATTTCTTCCCTCCGAATTCATATTCGTTATGTTAATAGGCCCTTTTAATTTTGTCTGGCTTGTCATTCCAAATAAATTGAATATTTTTTGTTCATATAATTCAAAAAGCAGGTCACTAGGTGTAGGGAAAACCATAAACAAATAGGTAAACTGAAATGACTAAAAATGTATTGGAGTGAGATCATTTCTTTCTTTCATGATAAGTATACTGAGTATACTGTCAGACCATTTTATTGGTAAACTACACAGTAATGTAAAAGTTGAACTTTTTTTGTGATCCAATACATAATGTAGTACATTTACCATAATTTGGTTTTAATTAGCAAAAGTATCTAGATCCTCTGAGGCTGTGGAGGGATTCTAATTGTGGTTTTAAAAGAAAACATGAATCATCAGCGTATAATGAAACCTTTGTTTTTAAGCCACGGATTTCTAATCCCTTTATGTTATTGTTGGATCTAATTTTAACACTTCAATGGCAATAATAAATAGATATGCCGATTGTGGACAACCTTGTTTTTCTCCTCTTGACAGTTTAAAACTTACTGAGATGTAGCCATTATTTACTATTTTATACATAGGGTTACTATACTTAAACCCATTTTATAAGAGATTCTCAAATTGAAATATACTAGGCATTTATATAAAAACTCAAGTCTTTATCAAAAGCCTTTTCAAAATCAGCTATGAAAACCAGGCCTTTTTCCCCAGATATGTCATAGTATTCTATTGTTTCCAGTAGTTGTCTTGTATTATCTCCAATGTATCGTCAATGTAAAAGACCTGTCTGATTAGGATGAATAATATCTTGACAAAACCTTTTTAATTTTATGCGCCAAGCATTTGGCTAGAATTTTTGTACCGCAACACTGAAGTGTAAGAAGCCTCCAATTTTTTTAAATGGACTTGATCTTTATATAAACTCAGCAAAAAAAGAAACGACCTCACACTGTCAACTGCATTTATTTTCAGCAAACTCAACATGTGTAAATATTTGTATGAACATAAGATTCAACAACAGACATAAACTGAACATGTTCCACAGATGTGACTAACAGAAATGGAATAACAAAGGGGTCAAAATCTTAAGTAACAGTCAGTATCTGGTGTTGCCACGAACTGCATTAAGTACTGCAGTGCATCTCCTCCTCATGGACTGCACCAGATATGCCAGTTCTAGCTGTGATATGTTACCCTGCTCTTCCACCAAGGCACCTGCAAGTTCCTGGACATTTCTGGGGGGAATGGCCCTAGCCCTCACCCTGCGATCCAACAGGTCCCGGCGTGCTCAATGGGGTTGAGATCCGGGCTCTTCGCTGGCCATGGCAGAACACTGACATTCCTGTCTTGCAGGAAATCATGCACAGAATGAGCAGTATGGCTGGTGGCATTGTCATGCTGGAGGGACATGTCAGGATGAGCCTGCAGGAAGGGTACCACCTGAGGGAGGAGGATGTATTCTCTGTAACGCACAGCGTTGAGATTGCCTGCAATGACAACAAGCTCAGTCAGATGATACTGTGACACACCGCCCCAGACCATGACGGACCCTCCACCTCCAAATCGATCCTGCTCCAGAGTACAGGCCTCGGTGTAACGCTCATTCCTTCGACGATAAACGCGAATCCGACCATCACCCCTGGTGAGACAAAAACGCGACTCGTCTGTGAAGAGCACTTTTTGCTTGTCTGGTCCAGCGACGGTGGGTTTGTGCCCATAGGCGACGTTGTTGCCAGTGATGTCTGGTGAGGACCTGCCTTACAACAGGCCTACAAGCCCTCAGTCCAACCTCTCTCAGCCTATTGTGGACAGTCTGAGCACTGATGGAGGGATTGTGTGTTCCTGGTGTAACTCGGGCAGTTGTTGACATCCTGCACCTGTCCCGCAGGTGTTACATGTGGTCTGCCACTGCGAGGACGATCAGCTGTCCGTCCTGTAGCACTGTCTTCGGCATCTCACAGTACGGACATTGCAATTTATTGCCCTGGCCACATCTGCAGTCCTCATGCCTCCTTGCAGCATGCCTAAGGCACGTTCACGTAGATGAGCAGGGACCCTGGGCATCTTTCTTTTGGTGTTTTTCAGAGTCAGAAAGGCCTCTTTAGTGTCCTAAGTTTTCATAACTGTGACCTTAATGCCTACCGTCTATAAGCTGTTAGCATCTTAACGACTGTTCCACAGGTGCATGTTGATTAATTGTTTATGGTTCATTGAACAAGCATGGGAAACAGTGTTTAAACCCTTTACAATGATCTGTGAAGTTATTTGGATTTTTACGAATTATCTTTGAAAGACAGGGTCCTAAAAAAGGGGTATTTCTTTTTTTGCTGAGTTTATATACCACTTGGATCCTGTTTCAGTAATAATGATATCAGACATTTTTGCTTGTCTGATAATCTACCGTTTATGTAGGAGTGGTTAAAACATGCTAATAATGGTCCTCTGAGTATATCAAAAAAAGTTTGGTATACTTCCACTGGTATGCCATCCAGCCTTGGAGTTTTCCCGGACTTAAAGGCTTTAATTGCATCAAGAAGTTTCTCTGTAATTTGGCCTTCATGTGTTTTTCTGTACAGATGTTAATTTGACATTGTTAATAGGGAAAAAATCCATACAATTAGCTTCAGTTAGTGGAGATGGGGGAGACTGAAACAACAACTTTCTTAAAGTACTTTAGTTCGGTGAATCATAGTCCCGCTATTGTTATTTTCCTGCTGCTCTTTAATTACTTGGTACTTTTATTTCTTATGCTTATCCATATTTTTTAAACTGCATTGTTGGTTAGGGGCTCGTAAGTAAGCATTTCATTGTAAGGTTTACACCTGTTGTATTCGGCGCATGTGACTTTGATTTGGAATACTTCCTCCTAGCTAGCTAGCCACTGTAGTTAGTATTTCCATTATAATTCAATCACAATGCCTGTTATTGCAGTGTCCTTAGCTCAATTGCTATGTTGTGATAGCTAGCAAATATGCTAACGCTAGCTAGCTAAAATGTCGCTATGGGCAGGCAGAGGCAGTATGGGATTATGGAGAGTGAATTACATTGTTCGTCATTTGATAGATATTTATCTAGCTGTGGCCATCTGTATCAACAAGGGCTTTCTACAAAATAGCAACATTGGCACATCTAGCTAGCTAATAAACATTGGAATCTAGACTTTAAACTAAGCAACGCAAACGGACATGCATTGCCAAACAGTGCTACTGCCACCTCATGCTTTGGAATATTTTAACAAGGCCTTGTGACTGCCAACTTCATGGTCTTTGCGGTGTGAATAAAAGAGCTTGACTACTGACACTGTTCAGAGGTGCTAAATATTTTTGGTTGGTGACAGGTAGACAATCCTATGTGTGTTTCTGCTCTTTACAACGAGCATGGTTAGTCAGTCTACACCCCTGTCATTGTCTTATCAAGCAGAAAGGGCTGACACACATACACGACTAAGAGCAAGAGAAGAATGTGAGCCATAGTCGTTGTGTGCGCGCCGTGTGTCTGCCTGTTGTGCTGGTGTTAGTGATGTATCTGCTCTCTATGAGAGCAGCTGAGGCAGAACATTTGCTCACTAGCTTCCTGTGTTATAACTGTGGCTTCCTGTTTCTTACACCTGGGCCATCTGTATGTGCACGCACACACACGGGTCCTCCGCTTTTACTGAATGATAGTCAATGCCTCCACGTATTTTGCTATTTTTCACGTCTTTCATCAATCACTGTGTAATTATGTATCCTCTCATTATTGTTGTTCGAGGGGAAATCCACTTGTTGTTGTGAGCCAGAGATAAGATGCAGCCTAATAATACGTGTGTATAGAACTGACCTACTGTACGTTGTATAAAGTATCATTGGACTATCTGTGCTTTTCCTAGAGACTAGATAAGGCGGGTGATAATGTAGCCTATTAGGCTACACTGCTTCTTTGCTTACTTTTTATAGTGGGTTACTTTGTCTGAGTCTTGATTTATTTATTTACATAGCTCTTTCTGATGGGAATGCCATTTATTGTAATGGAGGCGGGGGCAGGGTAGATGTTTGTGTGAGCGAGACAGAAAAGAGATGAGGGGTAAGGTTTGCAGAGCTTCAGTCATCTTTCCCCCTGAGGTTGTTAGCCAGACCTCCTGTGTCTGCTCCAATCACAGCAAAGGTCCCGCCTCTTCCCCAGCACACCAGCAAATCCCCTCAACCTGCCTCATGCTTGTGCATTCTGACAGCCTGCCCCATGTGACCCAGGTTGGCCAATCAGACTCCTTAGAGTGATGACATCACTAACTTGCCTGTTCCCTCCAACTGCAGCAGAGTTTCATTTTCTGCTCGGAGTGTTTGGTGTTAAAATGGAGGCTGGCTCCTCGCCTTAGCCTGTGCTACCTTCTACCCCAGCCATTAGATGTTGACAGGCACTAGTGCTGCCAGCGTGATGGTTCTGGATGCACCGAGCTCAAATGGGCCTTTTCAGCCCGTGGCCCTCATGCATTTCAGAGGTGAGCAATGCTAGCTGGCAGTTTTTTTTCTGTGTCTTATATCTGGTTCTGTGTGTGTGCGCACTAGGGGGAGGTGGGCAAAAATGTTGCCATTTACCATCTGTAGCTGTTTTCAATGTGCTTTGCAGATAGAAACGGTTTGAGACTAAAGCCTTCTCTAGGAGGCGGCAGGGAAGGGTGTCTGTTATCTACTGTCTGGGCACCTGGGGAGTTTTTGGAGCAAGTGAAGATTGTTTTTGTCGTAGACAATCAAGGAAGGTTTTTGCTAGTGCATTGCATAGCTCAGTGTGGGAGAAAGGGAGGGGAAGGGGGCTAGTTTTACTGCCTTCTGCCTCTACCATCCCCCACCAAGACTGCTGATGTCAAAGGATGTGAGGTCACAGCCGTTTGTGTGTTTTGTGTCACCCTAAAAAGGCAGAGCCCTTTTGCTATGCTCTGTCCCTCGCAGTGGAGATGGCAGTGTTTTCCCTATATTCATTTAGTTGTTGCCGCTCCCGAAAATATGATTACATAAAAAAATAAAAATAAATCCGGATGGTAAAATGTTTTCAATGTGAACTATAACCAGATATATAAAGTATGTAGAACAGATAATGGAGCTATATTTTTTTTAATGGGATCATCTTGAGAACTAACAACCATTAGTTTTAAATTTGTTTTTATAAACAGTCAGCTATGTTTGAGTAACTCAGATAGCATAAGGACACGGCATAAGCCATGGCAAAATATGTAGAATTGGAGGAAAATGGCTTTAAAAAGGTGAAATGTTCTCTCTGCCCCATGGCAAAATGTGTATCTTTAAAACAGCCAAATGTTGAAATCTGTTTCATACATCCTCAGTGTTAAACAGTAGCTTTAAGGACCAAATTAGTACAACAGTAGCAGACACTAGTCATTGAATATACATTGTTTGGTCTTCTGTTTTTACTAATAGTGAAGAAACAACGGTTTCCTGATTGCAATACGAGTGCATTTTTATGGAAACCGTACTGTATTGTCCCCATCGCCTCAATCTTGTATTATTATGCACATATATTTTGCCAAGACACCTGTGACCTGCTGCTGCATATTGTTGTCATGACATTTTTTCTGGCAATGTATTATGCATCAGCTGCTGTTCAAATCTCCATAAAAGCTAATGGCCTCTGGCACTGTTGTTGTGAGTAGTCTGCTGAGACACTGTAGGAGTGACACTACCGATTTGGCTTAGAGGTGTAGACTTGTGTTCAGTGTTTCCACTCTTCATTTAGCAGCGTTGGCCCTCAGCTGGTGAATTTGTTGGCACCGCTTCAAAATATACTGTGTTCAAAACATTAAGAACATCTGCTCTTTCCATGACAGACTGACCAGGTGAATCCACGGGCTAGCTATGATCCCTTATTGATGGCACTTGTTAAATCCACTTCAATCAGTGTAGGTAAGTGGTCACCAACCAGTCAATAGCCAAACAATAAAACCTTGCTAAACTATTTTTTTAAATGGTGCGAGGTGCACCGGATTCAGCTGCTCTGCACGCCGGGTAGGCGAAGTGTTCCCATTTTAAAAAAAATAATTTAATGTATCTAAAGGATCGAACTCTGCCTTCCCGGCGGGCCTGGAGAGCAAGCAAGTGCACCTATAGGCCTAGCGCTGGCCAATTGGATTTCTCAGATTATCATGCAGTAACCTACGTAGTAGCATGTGTAAAATAAAGATTCCTCGAGCGCACTGAATACTATGAAATTTCAAGACTTTTATAACCATAACTAGAGACTGTCAATGAATACAATAAAGAGCTGCTGTTTTTGAGTGGTGGTTACTTTCACACTTTATATAATTCAACCAGCACTGCCGCTGCAATGAATGAGTAGGAATGTGTATCGATAGGCTTATGCTATTTTTTATTATTTGCTTAGGTCTTTTTCAATATCGTGGAATATGTCACTTTCTTTGTTCATAGGAGTAACAACATGAATTTGTGCATGAGACAGAAATAATGCGGTGCAACTCGAGTTGTGCCATCAGCTGGAAGATAATGTCCCCTCTTCGGTCAGTGCCTTTGAATGGGCTATGTTAGTAGGTGCCAGGTGCACCGGTTTTTGTCAAGAACTGTAATGCAGCTGGGTTTTTCACGCCCAACAGTTTCCCTTGTTTATCAAGAATGGTCCACCACCCAAAGGACATCCAGCCAACTTAACACAAGTGTGGGATGCATTGGAGTCAACATGGGCCAGCATCCCTGTGGAATGCTTTCGACACCTTGTTGAGTACATGCCCCGACGAATTGAGGCTGTTTTGAGGGCAAAAGGGGGTGTGCAACTCCAATATTAGGAAGATGTTCTTAATGTTTGGAATACTCTGTGTCTATTTCTGGCGAGACACTTTTAAATGGATAGTCATTGGCTCAGTGACTGGAAGTCTATGGCAACATCTAGCATGTCATTGCGCTAGCGCTAGTAGCACCCCCCTCCTCCCTTTACCACCACTGCTGAAAACAATCCTATGGGAAACACTGGTGTTACTTGGCCTAGTTATGAGAAATGCATTAATGCTATTATTTTGCATAAAAATGATGCAAACATTCAAAGCAGTTGGTTTAGGCAAAGCAGTCCACACTTTCAGCTTGTCCTAAAGCATTAAGTAGGCCCTTCTTGACACACAATTACCCTAACCGTTGTGCCTTGGCTGAATCCAGGTCTGCATCAACCCTTCAGATGTGCTTGTGTTCACTGGGAGTTATGATGAAGCTGATCCTAGATCTGTGCCCTGTTTTACACCCATAGCGAATGTTCAGATGCTTTCTCTTAACCTGTAAATGTCTGTGGAGGCATTAAGGTCATGAGGCCATGCGGTGTGGGGCACACGTCCCTTTAATATTTTAGGCAAGATGGGAAACCCTAGGACTGTTGTGTAATGGCACTAGGCCTGGGGTAGGGTAGGCATGGAGGAGTGGATAATGGGACACGCATGTTAGAGCAACAACGTGTCTCAACACGCCTGACACAGGCATGTTCCACAGCAGAAGCAGTGTTATTCAACAGGGGATAATGAAAGAGAGGGGTCGTGTTAGCACTGGGCTGCCAAGTCAGGTAGTTTCTTTATACTTTTTTAAAAAACACACAGGTTTAGGCCTATATAGAATTGTTCAGGTTGGACAATCAGCAGGTTTGGTGAAAACTGCCGATTTCATATCAAAATTATTCAATTGAACGAAACGCTGATTTGCTGTGCTATATGATCAACAGCCCTCGTCCCTGTTTCCTCGTTCCTGTTTCCTCAACCTTTTCTGTAGGATTCTCTCTGGAGCTTCGTCCCAAATTACCTGTGGTCAAAAGTAGCACACTACATAGGGAATAGGGTTCTGTTTGGGACACACTCTTGGTCATGCTGTGGCAACTAAAAGTCAGAGAGCCATGCAGTTTTGTTGTTTCACTCATAAGGTTGTGTGTGTGGTGGGATGATCGGTTCAGTCCTCCTCAGTATCGGGCTCATTGGTTTTGTAGGTTTAACGTATCATTTATTTGCACCAAAGAGAACCAGTCATAAACAACAAAGATTTTAAAAAATACAAATCAAATTCTCACATGCGCTGAAATCAACAGGTAAATGCTTACTTGCAAGCCCTTAACCATCAATGCCGTTTTAAATTAATACCCACCCCCCAAAAAAACAATTGATAATGATGTGGTTGGAAGCCCAAGGGCTTATATAAAAAGCGATATACAATACATAACTAAAAAAAATAAAAGTTTGTTAAAATAGATAACAAAACCCTCATCATAAATGTACAAATTAACCTATCAGAAATCATTTATAATGGCTTAAATCCAGCATGTCTGTATAGATGCCATCCTCTGCACCAATGTACCTGACCAGGTAAGGTATTGAACTCAAAATGGCAATATCTCACTGAGCTAAAGCCAAGGTTTTAGTTCTGGGAACCAAAATGTATGTTTAAGTCTCAGCTAGCCAGGCATGGTTAGGGTACCCATCATGCGAGCATAGTTTTCCGCAAACCTTTTTCGTTGGCCAGAATGTTCCCGCCTGCCTTTGGTCTTTGGGAACATTTAACCCATTGTTAGAGCGGTGACTCCAGTATCTTGTCAGTATATACCACCATCTTTGTCAGAGATGCTTTGTGTATATGGCCCCTGGTCCAAAGTCCTTTCTATCTCCTGCTTCAGTGGTGACCTAGTGTGCAGGTAGTGGTGGTAGGTCAGTTCAACCAAGATCTACATGACAAACTTGCAACAAAAAAATTCAAGGCACTCATTTGTGAATGTTTTTTTTAATAAAGTTTGTGTACCTAACACAGGTTAGGTGAAAAAAGTGGTTAACCAGAATGCACTGTCGGAGACTTTTGTTAGACTGCATTTGTTTTCTCTTCAGATTGGAATTGTCATGTAGGCCTAGTGTATGAAGCTGGCTGCTTCTAAATATTGATTTCTGTCAGGCTGTGTTGTGGTCAGTCATCGCATGCACAGTGCACACGGCAATGATGATCTAGCTAGCGACACTATATATACAAAGAATGTGGACACCCCTTCAAATGAGTGAATTTGGCTATTTCAGCCACACCTTTTGCTGACAGGTGTATAAAATCAAGCACACCGCCATGCATTCTCCATAGACAAACATTGGCAGTAGAATGGCCTTACTGAATAGCTGTGACTTTCAACGTGGCGCAGTCATAGGATGCCACCTTTTCCAACAAGTCAGTTTGTCAAATTTCTGCCCTGCTAGTGAGTTAGTGCTGTTTTTGTGAAGTGGAAAGGTCTGGGAGCAACAACGACTCAATCGTGAAGTGGTAGACCACACGGGCTCACAGAACGGGACCACCGACTGCTGTAGCGCAAAAAAATGGTCTGTCCTTGGTTGTAACACTTACTGAGTTTCAAACTGCCTCTGGAAACAATGTCATCAGAACTGGTTGTGGGGAGCTTCATGAAATGGGTTTCCATGTCCGAGCAGCCGCACGCACACAAGCCTAAGATCACCATGCCAACTGTTGGCTGGAGTGGTGTAAAGCTCGCTGCCATTGGACTGTGGCGCAGTGGATATGCGTGTTCTCTGGAGTGATGAGTCACATTTCACCATCTGGCAGTCCGACGGACGAATCTGGGTGAACGCTACCTGCCTGAATGCATATTGCAAACTAACGTTTGGTGGAGGAATAATGGTCTGGGGCTGTTCATGTTTCGGGCTAGGTTCCAGTGAAGGGAAACCTTAACACTACAGCATAAAATGACATTCTAGACAATTCTGTGCTATCAACTTAGTGGCAACAGTTTGGTGAAGGCCCATTTACGGTTTCATCATGACAATGCTCCCGTGCACAAAGCGAGGTCCATACAGAAATGGGTTTGTTGAGCTGTGGAAGAACTTGACTGGCATGCACATAGCCCTGACCTTAACCACATCGAACACCTTTGAAATGAATTGGAATGCCAACTGTGAGCCAGGCCTATTCGCCCAACGTCAGTGCCCAACCTCACTAATGCTGTTGTGGCTGAATGCTGCTGGGACTTGCTTCCAATGTTACAACGTCTAGTGGAATGCCTTCCCAGAAGAGTGGAGGCTGTTAGTCCCCCCACCCCCTTTGCTGCAGTAACTCCACATTATTGCCCTTGATTTTGTAATGAGATGTTTTTATTTATTTATTTATTTTATTTAACCTTTATTTAACCAGGTAGGCAAATTGAGAACACGTTCTCATTTACAATTGCGACCTGGCCAAGATAAAGCAAAGCAGTTCGACACATACAACAACACATAGTTACACATGGAGTAAAACAAACATATAGTCAATAATACAGTGAAAAAAATAAGTCTATATACAATGTGAGCAAGTGAGGTGAGATAAGGGAGGTGAAGGCAAACAAATATGTATAAATAAATAAAAATATAAAAAGGCCATGGAGGCGAAGTGAATACAACACAGCAAGTAAAATAAAACCTAAAAACACTGGAATGGTTGGTTTGCAGTGGAAGAAAGCGCAAAGTAGAGACAGAAATAATGGGGTGCAAAGGAGCAAAATAAATAAATAAATAAATACAGTAGGTAAAGAGGTAGTTGTTTGGGCTAAATTATAGATGTTTGATAAACAGGTGTCCACATTTTGGTCATGTAGTGTATCTACCTGAGTGAGCCTTCATCCAGAGAAAGGAGACTGAGCAGATATTTGAATGTTAATGTTTATTTGATGGCTGCCACGCTCTGTGCTCCTTCAGCCTGATTTGAAAGTGTTTACAATTGTATTCGTTCAGCAGGCTGTAATCAGGAGCGTCAGTGTCTGTGAGACTCTTTTTTTCCCCTTTAAAAAAAAACTTTCACTGACTCATTCTCTAGTTAAGTGGCTGGGTTTTTGGTTATTTTGCCTACAGTACGTGCTGTGAATTTGTCTTTGTTCTGTGTATTTTGTCAAGCAGTGAAAATGAATTTCCTCATGTGAGTGGATAATGAATCTGACTCTCTCCCCCCCCCCCAGATGTCGCTCCGGCAGAGCAGGAAAAGTTGTTTGTCCAGAAGCTGCGTCAGTGCTGCGTCCTGTTTGACTTTTTGTCGGACCCTCTGAGCGACCTGAAATGGAAGGAGGTGAAGCGGGCAGCGCTCAGCGAGATGGTGGAGTACATCACCCACAACAGGAACGTCATCACAGAGCCCATCTACCCAGAGGTGGTGCACGTGGTCAGTAGACACAGTGAAGAATGCCTAGGTTGTAATTATTAGTGCACACTGTACCAAAACATTTTTAAAGATAAAAGGGAAAGAAAAGTGTTTGTTAGTACTCCCTCCCTCCCTGTTTTGGACCTGTTTTGCTTATTTTTGGTTCCTGGTTTATACAACCCTTCTACACTATCATGCTGTTTTTCTTCTTCCGTTGATTGTGTGGTGCACATAGGCCTAGTCAGTGGAGAAGGCCCTCTGGTGACATTGATGTATTGTCCTTAGGGGTGTGAACGTTTAAAAGTTAAAACGTTTAAACGAAGTTGGGACCCGTAATGTTAAAAAAATTATTAACTGAAAAACGTTCAGTTATAAAAAAATAAATATTTTCTGTGTTTATAGATTATCATAACATATGACCGCCAGCCTGCCTTCTCATGCCTGCCTCTCTCTCGCGCTGGCATGCCTTCTCCTGCCTCTCTCACACGCTGGCCTGCCTGCTCTGCCTCTTGGCTAGCGGTTTTAAGACTTCGGTCTGTTGCGAATAGAATATCCTAGCCTATTGTGGCACCTACAGCTTTGGGCCAGTCTTGCGAGCATGGGGTAGCCTACTCTAGGGTTGGGCGGTATCCGGATCTTCATATCCTGACCTTCATACACAAGAAGCGCTATTTCTTTCCAGACCATAATATAGACCATAAAAATATGTAATATCTTCACACAAAACAATTGTAAGCAGCAGGGATCTTGATCCAGGAGGCGATTGATTGTCTCTGCTGTAAAAAACAACAGCTTGATCTTGCAAGCTAGCTACTTAGCTAACAAGTTCGCAAACCAAATGCGTAGTTGGAGACTCGAGCTGGAGATATTTTATTTGGCATATCTTAGATGGTTATTATAATATATTTTAATAAATTTTACGTTATTGAAAACCATAGTCAGTATTTCAAAATGCCCTGGTAAACGTTATAACTGGTATACCCTCCAAGCCTAGCCTACTATTTTTTTTTTTTGCCTCATATGAAATCACAGTAGGCTACCAGTAGCCTGTTTCGATTCCGCTTTTCAGACAATGGAATGTGGCCCCTTGAAAGCGCTGAGGCATGTTTGTCTGTTAGGGTAGTCTACACTATGTAAAAAAAAGAAATGCTCACACAAAACCTTCTCTAGTGAGATGAACTGACATTTACTTGTCTTTAAAGGAATTACTGCTTCTGAAGCAGTACTCAAGTCCATCACTAGGCAACCAGAACTGTCAATCATAATCTCGAGCTACTGCGCGAAGCCGGCTCGCCTGCTGCCTGCTTGCAAGACTACTCACTCCTAAAAAAGTACTTTAAAGTTTGTTAAATACCATGACTTACCAATACATTTTAGTATTAAACACATCTAGCTACCATACCATTTAAACTGCATAAATAACACAGCAGTGTTTATTGTTGTCAGGGAAAACATACAGAACATTTTACGCAGAAGCAGAATTCTACAGTCGTGGCCAAAAGTTTTGAGAATGACACAAATATACATTTTCACAAAGTCTGCTGCCTCAGTTTGTATGATGGCAATTTGCATATACTCCAGAATGTTATGAAGAGTGATGAGATGAATTGCAATTAATTGCAAAACGCCTCTTTGCCATGCTAATTAACTGAATCCCCCAAAAACATTTCCACTGCATTTCAGCCCTGCCACAAAAGGACCAGCTGACATCGTCAGTGATTCTCTCGTTAACACAGGTGTGAGTGTTGACGAGGACAAGGCTGGAGATCACTCTGTCATGCTGATTTGAGTTCGAATAACAGACTGGAAGCTTCAAAAGGAGGGTGGTGCTTGGAATCATTGTTCTTCCTCTGTCAAACATGATTACCTGCAAGGAAACACGTGCCGTCATTGTTTTGCACAAAAAGGGCTTCACAGGCAAGGATATTGCTGCCAGTAAGGTTGCACCTAAATCAACCATCAAGAACTTCAAGGAGAGCGGTTCAATTGTTGTGAAGAAAGCCCAAGAAAGTCCAGCAAGCGCCAGGGCCATCTCCTAAAGTTAATTCAGCTGCGGGATCGGGGCACCACCAGTACAGAGCTTGCTCCGGAATGGCAGCAGGCAGGTGTGAGTGCATCTGCACGCACAGTGAGGAGAAGACATTTGGAGGTTGGTCTGGTGTCAAGAAGGGTAGCAAAGAAGCCACTTCTCTCCCGGAAAAACATCAGGGACAGACTGATATTCTGCAAAAGGTTGGACTGCTGAGGACTGGTGTAAAGTCAATCCCCTTTCCGATTGTTTGGGGCATCTGGAAAAAAGCGACCATCAGTCCTGTGTCATGCCAACAGTAAAGCATCCTGAGACCATTCATGTGTGGGGTTGCTTCTCAGCCAAGGGAGTGGGCTCACTCATAATTTTGCCTAAGAACACAGCCATGAATAAAGAATGGTACCAACACATCCTCTGAGAGCAACTTCTCACAACCATACAGGAACTGTTTGGTGATGAACAATGCCTTTTCCAGCATGATGGAGCACCTTGCCATAAGGCAAAAGTGATAACTAAGTGGCTCGGGGAACAAAACATCGATATTTTGGGTCCATGGCCAGGAAACTCCCCAGACCTTAATCCCATTAAGAACTTGTGGTCAAATCCTCGAGGTGGATAGACAAACAAGACCCCACAAATTCTGACAAACTCCAAGCATTGATTATGCAAGAATTGGCTGCCATCAGTCAGGATGTGGCCCAGAAGTTAATTGACAGCATGCCAGGGCGGATTGCAGAGGTCTTGAAAAAGGGTCAACACTGCAAATATTAACTCTTTGCATCAATGTAATTGTCAGTTAAAGCCTTTGACACTTATGAAATGCTTGTAATTATACTTCAGTATTCCATAGTAACATCTGACAAATATCTGAAGACACTGAAGCAGCAAATCTTGTGGAAATTCATATTTGTCATTCTCAAAACTTTTGGCCACGACTGTACTGTCTGAAAAGGTACAGACCTGATGCGGCACTTTTTTAAACTGTTAAGTTATCAATTGTCGCTATCGACATAGAACGCATCTACAGTAATATGTCTGTAAAGGGTTGTGGTAGATATAACTTCATCGCCCGGACCTAGTTGTTCATACATACGTAATAGAATCATTTTGTATTGTTAATTGATGTGGAATTTTGTAATTGATTTAACCATGATTCTTATCGTTTTAACAAAAAAAATGTTTTAACATTAAGGAACATTTTACATTTGTCACATCCCTAATTGTCCTCAAACTTGCTTTTAATGGTCACCAAAGACGACCCTCTTGTTTGTGTTGCAAACACATTTAGTGTCCATAGGCCCCACAACCATTTTGTGTAGGCTTCTGTCTCTCTGGCTTGAGTGAATTCATAACCCTGCTATTCTCAAGTAGTCATGAAAGCTATAAGCCATTTCAATCAATTAAGCTGTCACAGAAGCTTTCAAATGGCATATTCCACATACTACAAAGTTTCCGCATTTCTCAGTCTCACGTTTTTTGTCGAGGGTGCCTTTGGCAGAAATTCTTCAAGTTATTTCAGTTCTAGTTAGGCTAGATGTTTTCTTTTATAGTTCCTGAGGCATAGGCGCGTCCCATTCCCTACCAGGTGAACTCTGTGAAACCAGGGCATTGCAGAGAGTGGAACTGCTTTACACTCACTGAACTTGAATCTGTTACCCAGAGTCAGAGGTGAGGCCGACTTTGTTATTCTATAGTACAGCTAGCAGTAGGCCTATTGTCTACCTAGCTAGCCATTATCAGCCAAGGGCTAGCACTGTGGGCTCGATATTTGTGTTACGCCACATATGACTGAAATCGGATTGGTGTGAAAATCTGAACTCATCTTTTGTGGTTTCGTCATCATGGGCTCACCTACCTCTGTAACAGATATACATGGCTGGGGATGTGATGTGTCGTGGTGCTGCCTGCCTGCCGGCCAGACGGGTCTGAATTAAAACAGGCTTTGATGTTTATCAAAGCAGGAAACCAAGGATGATCAAGGTGCAAATGTCCCTTCGTTCTCCTGATCCTGCCTCTATTTGATCAGTGCAGCAGAAAATGCAAGGCCGCTGCAAAATCAGCATAAGAATATACTCTTGGTTTACTTTAGTTCTCCCCTTCCTGAGTCTTTCACTTTGATGTGTTCACTGCTTTTAACATCAAAGTGTTGACGAGGCGGACTCTAAAGGGTGTGTTCTTTATGGTTACATAGACCACGATGGGCGGCTCTTTGAGGGGGCGCCCAATTGATAAGTGCACTATTGTTACAGACGCGCTCCAAAACAAATGTTACATTGATAATTCAGTCAAGTGAGTGCATTTTAACTCAACCTGCTGGAGGGGGGGGGGGGGGGGGGGGGGGGGGTAGTGTTATCTGAAAGGTGAGAATGAAATAGCGCTTTTCTACAAACTGAGGTACTCAAAGCGCTTTACATGGTAAGGAGAGAAACTCACCTCCTCCACCACTCACCTGGGGGATGCACGGCAACCATTTTGTGGATGATGAAATTGGGCCAGGTTGGGAATTTTGCCTTATCACCGGGGTTAAAACACCTACTCTTATGATAAGTGCCATGGGATTTTTTACGACCGCAGAGAGTCAGTACATCCATTTAACGTTCCATCCTAAAGACTGCATCCTATGCAGTGCAATATCCCCTTCACTGCCCTGGGGCATTGGGATGTCCTTAGACCAGAGAAGAGTGCCCCCTACTGGCCTGCCAATACCACTTCCAGCAGCATCCAGGGACCAACCAGGACCGACCCTGCTTAGCTTCAGAGGCAAGCCAGCAGTGGAATGCAGGGTGGTATGCTGCTGGCTTGGAGAGGTGAACAAAAAGAGTAGCCTAAGCTTCGGCTGGTTAAAAAAAAAAATGTCTGCTGCTCATTGAGGGGGGGGGGGTCTGGTAAATGTAATCTTAAAGGTCCTGACATCCTCCTCTCTCTGGTTCTACTGGTCTGTGGCTGCGTTGATTGAAAAAGGTTTTTAAATGATCAATATGTAAATGATCAAGAAGATGCCGCCTGATTGGTGAAGAGGTCAGCTGGACAGCTGTACTGTTCTCTTATATTTAGTTGTATTCACAATACACATGAAACAAAGGGTGTTTCTCAATATGCCTTCTACCCTGCTCCACACCCCCATCCTCAGTCATACATTTTGAGAGGCACTACGCACTCCCGTGCTATTTCATTACTTTTGACCTTTTTAGAGTAAATTGAGTCATGTCGGCTGCTCATCTATGCTGGACTTTCCTGGATCACGACTACTCTCAGCTGTTATACGTCAAACATTTGTAGATTTAAACGTCTGGGTCGGTTTAATATTCCAATATTGTCAGTAAAGCAAATGATTTACATAGACTAGTGTTGCATGGTATAACGGTACCAGGGTAATATCATGGTACCAAAACCTCATGGTACTTATGATACCAACATTTTAGAATCCGTAGTACTGTTTCATAAGATACTACCACATTTTTTTGTTGTTGTCCCTACCGATCTAAAGAACCCGCTGACGCCTGTTTATGAAATCCTAATAGTCAGTTTTGTTTAGAAATTCAGTTGAATTTAAGCAACATTAACTAGACTCTTGTATGCGCCAGTCCAATAATGTCCGCTTCACTTTCATGCGCCTATCACATGGCAGCTGTAATCAGCCAGCCGGCAGCTGGATCCCCTTCCAGCCATCACTCACCTGCATCTCTGTCTGGTCTTCCTGCGGCATTTATTCCTCCATCAATTATTTTTAAATATAGCCGTGATGGCGAGTGGGGATGCAGTCTTGTTACATTTGATACATTGGAGCAGACATTTAACGAAAGTAACAAGCTAGCTAACTTCAGCAAGAGACAACTTGTTTTTACTTTATGCATTAGCTTGCAACATACTTTATCATTAAAATATTAGCGTAGACAATGACCATACTAGTTTACTAGCAATAGGTAACTTGCTAGTGCTGTAACTATAAGTTGTTAACCCTCATGATCCATGGTTAGAAAGCTGACCAAGATAGTTGGCTAGCTAAGTTATCACTCGTCATGATCCATGGTTAGAAAGCTGACCAAGATAGCTGGCTAGCTAAGTTATCACTCGTCATGATCCATGGTTAGAAAGCTGACCAAGTTAGCTGGCTAGCTAAGTTATCACTCGTCATGATCCATGGTTAGAAAGCTGACCAAGATAGTTGGCTAGCTAAGTTATCACTCGTCATGATCCATGGCTGCATGGGCTACTACACAGCCTGCAAGTACTCTGAAAACGTGAATATAATCTGGTACTAGCTATGCTACAAATAGTTACAGGAGTCGGGAGACGAGATGTTCGTGCCTCAGTCACCTCAGCACAACTATGCCCTGTAAAGCGTTACTGCCTGTAAGACTCAATCTGCTGCGAGCCAGCCAGTCTAATGGCAATACAGACGACACAAGACTACATCAACTTTTAACTTCGGAATGATCAGCTAGCTAAATGTGAATCGTAATAATCTAGCTAGCCAGCTAGTTTAAAAGGCAAAAATGACCGATAACCGATGTTATGCAATCTAGATGACTAGCTGTCAGTTCTTCGTGGCTAGCTAGTTACCAATTGTTTGTGGCCAGTTGGACATATTGACTTACTATGATGTTGCACAATGGGTTAGGCAGGTAAACATGCCAAAATGAACACTATGTATTTTTTTACGTATCAAGATAAAATATTGTAGCCCGGCAACATAAGAGATGTGAATGGGCAACAGTTCATTCTCAAGTCAGTTTATTTCCTCTCTTCAGCCCAAAATAATGGCTTCCATTGATTTCAATAATTTTTGCGTTTTTTATGTGGTTGCGTCATATTTCTGTGCATTCGTTCCGTTGAAGCTTGCAGCAATGCATACTTCAAAATGTTTTCTCCAACGTGTGCGCAGAGCATGGTAGTATTCATTTTGAGACACCCAAAATGTCAGTTTCCAAAGTGCTGGAGTTGGCCAACCATTGACACATGCTTGGGATAGTTCTTCCAATAGCCCTTATGGTAATAATATGAAGTGCTGTGTCGTGACCTGCCTGTGTCTCTGTCCTTCAGTTTGCAGTGAACATGTTCAGGACATTGCCTCCATCATCCAACCCCACAGGGGCTGAGTTTGACCCCGAGGAGGATGAGCCCACGCTAGAGGCCGCGTGGCCACACCTCCAGGTAAACATGCACAGTCACGCACCACACAACCACGCACACAGCACAACCACGCTAGAGGCCGCGTGGCCACACCTCCAGGTAAACATGCACAGTCACGCACAGTCACACAAACAAGCAAATGAATACGCGTGCCGTTTCATACCACTGATGTGTACACCTCTGTTCTTTCTCCAGCTCGTCTACGAGTTCTTCCTCCGGTTTCTGGAGTCTCCAGACTTTCAACCAAATGTGGCCAAGAAGTATATCGACCAGAAATTTGTAATGCAGGTAGCTAAGCGCTGGACCTTTCTCACTGGAAGTAAATAAACAGGATGTGAGATTGTGAGAGTACTTGTGATCTAAGGTCACCTGCTGCATTGTCTCCACAGCTATTAGACCTGTTTGACAGTGAAGACCCCAGGGAAAGGGACTTTCTGAAGACCACTCTGCATCGCATCTACGGAAAGTTCCTGGGCCTGAGAGCGTACGTCAGGAAACAGATCAATAACATATTCTATAAGTGAGTAAATGGTCATAATACTGTACTATGAAATTGTATTGTCATACACGGAGTGTACAAAACATTAAGAACACCTGCTCTTTCCATGACAGACTGATCAGGTGATTCCAGGTGAAAGCTACAGTATGATCGTTTATTGATGTCACCTGTTAAATCCACTTCAATCAGTGTAGATGAAGGGGAGGAGACAGGTTAAAGAAGGATGTTTAAGCCTTGAGACAGTTGAGACATTCAATGGGCAGGACCAAAGATTTAAGGGCCTTTGAACGGGGAGACACTTAACATGGCGTATGCCAATGTTTAAATGACCATTTATTGAACTGCTCTGTTCTGCTTTTGACATTGTCATTTGTTCCCAGGTTCATTTATGAAACAGAACGTCATAACGGAATAGCAGAGTTATTGGAAATATTAGGAAGGTATGTTGTTCTTTAATCGCTTTTGTGCCTATATTGTTTTGTGTTGATCAGAAGAATTACATTGCTGATCACAACCTTCAAATCCTTCTATCTGTTTGCAGCATAATCAATGGCTTTGCCTTACCGTTGAAAGAGGAGCACAAGATCTTCCTGTTGAAAGTGTTGCTGCCTTTACACAAAGTCAAGTCCCTTAGTGTGTATCACCCACAGGTAGCTATCCCTAACTCCCTTTGGTTTCAAACACGTTACTGTTAATGACCGTACAGTTAAAGCCTTAGGCATGCTATACAATAATGTGTTAATTAATATGGCCTATATGTGTTATAGGTTGTGTTAAGTGTTTATTAGTTGTATTAAGCGGTGTCGACATGATGGTTGTAGTTAATCTGCTTTTTTGTTTCTCTGTCTTTTCTAGCTGGCTTATTGCGTGGTGCAGTTTCTAGAGAAGGACAGCACTCTCACAGAACCGGTAAGACATCTCGCTAGGCAAGAATCACCATTCCCCCATGGAATGCGTGAGATTAGTGCTTTGCTCTAATGCTGGCTTAGTGTTAATGTGTGAATCTTCTCTATAGACAGTGATGGCTCTGTTAAAGGACTGGCCAAAACACACTGACTTGTTAGTTAGACACACAGCTCTGTGGAAGTGACTGGTTAGTTAGACACACAGCTCTGTGGGAGTGACTGGTTAGTTAGACACACAGCTCTGTGGGAGTGACTGGTTAGTTAGACACACAGCTCTGTGGGAGTGACTGGTTAGTTAGACACACAGCTCTGTGGGAGTGACTGGTTAGTTAGACACACAGCTCTGTGGGAGTGACTGGTTAGTTAGACACACAGCTCTGTGGGAGTGACTGGTTAGTTAGACACACAGCTCTGTGGGAGTGACTGGTTAGTTAGACACACAGCTCTGTGGGAGTGACTGGTTAGTTAGACACACAGCTCTGTGGGAGTGACTGGTTAGTTAGACACACAGCTCTGTGGGAGTGACTGGTTAGTTAGACACACAGCTCTGTGGGAGTGACTGGTTAGTTAGACACACAGCTCTGTGGGAGTGACTGGTTAGTTGAGTATTAATGTATGACTCTAATCTTCTCCTGTAGACGGTGATGGCTCTGTTGAAGTACTGGCCGAAGACGCACAGTCCAAAGGAGGTGATGTTCCTCAATGAGCTGGAGGAAATCCTGGACGTCATCGAACCCTCGGAGTTCGTCAAGGTCATGGAGCCTCTCTTCAGACAGCTGGCCAAGTGTGTGTCCAGCCCTCACTTCCAGGTGTGTGTTTGATCTGGTGGAACTCATGCAGTGTGTGTTGCGCATGTCCAGGCTTGTGTGTGGTTCTGTACTATGGTGTGGCCTGACCAGGTATCCCTCTCTCTCTCTCTCTCTGTGTGTGTGTGTGTGTGTGTGTGTGTGTGTGTCTGTGTCTGTGTCTGTGTCTGTGTCTGTGTGTGTGTGTGTGTGTGTGTGTGTGTGTGTGTGTGTGTGTGTGTGTGTGTGTGTGTGTGTGTGTGTGTGTGTGTGTGTGTGTGTGTGTGTGTGTGTGTATCAGGTGGCAGAGAGAGCGCTGTACTACTGGAACAATGAGTACATCATGAGTCTGATCAGTGACAATGCTGCCAGGATACTCCCTATTATGTTCCCCTCGCTCTACCTCAACTCCAAGACCCACTGGAACAAGTGAGCCACTCTGCTAACAACTACCTAACTACCTACCACTATGGAGCAGACTCCGTCTCTCTGTTGCTGCCCTGTGAAAGAGAAGTTAACATCGGTCCATATGTATGGTTAATGTGTGTGTGCAGGACGATCCACGGTCTGATATACAACGCCCTGAAGCTCTTCATGGAGATGAACCAGAAGCTGTTTGATGACTGCACACAGCAGTTCAGAACAGAGAAGAACAAGTAAGACTACTTTACCTCTAAACACACACACACACTGAATAAAAGCTTTCTCCTAACTGTTCATTCATTCGCAACGTCCACCCACATAGTTTCATTCTACGTCTGTCTCCACTTAGCAGATTTCATCTTGAAATGACTCTGAAATGTCTGATCCGTTGTCTGATGTCTGTTCTGATGTCTGTTCCGCTGTCGTTGTCTGTTCCGCTGTCGTCTGATCCCGTCTCTCTAAACCTGTTGTGATGTCTGTTCCCCTGTCGTTGTGATCTGTTCCCCTGTCTCCCTAAACCCGTCATTGTCTGATCTCTGTTCCCCCGTTGTCTGATCTCTGTTCCACTGTCTCTAAACCTGTTGTTGTGATCTCTGTTCCCCCGTTGTCTGATCTCTGTTCCCCTGTCTCCCTAAACCTGTTGTGTGTGTGTGAAGAGAGAAGGCCAAGTGGAAAGAGAGAGAAGAGGCGTGGGTGAAGATTGAGAATCTGGCCAAGTCCAACCCTCAGGTGAGCTCTAAGCATCTTTCCTCGTGTGTTTTAATCCAGCCCCGTTGTCTCTTGCTCTCTCAAACATTTTACATTTTAGGCATTTAGCGGATGCTCTTATCCAGAGCGACTAACAGTAGTGAGTGCATATATTTTCATACTGGTCCCCTGTGGGAATCAAACCCACAACCCTGGTGTTGCAAGCACCATGCTCTACCAACTGAGCCAGTAGTTTTGCCACTAGTCCTCCACCACAGAACAGCCCAGGCAGCACCAGATACGTAGGTGTATTCTATGGCTCAGAACCCAACAACCAGAAATCATCTGACTCATCATGGATTTGACCAAATGATCTGAAAAGGTCTATATCATTATCTTTGGTTCTGGGAGTTCCTCACCTCTCTGGCTGGGTTTACTTCCTGGTGTCTCATTATAATCCTACCCTCCTCTCTCTCGGTGTGTTTAGTTCCTGGTGTACGTGGACCCGTCAGACCTGGGTAGTCCTATGGAGACAGACGGACCAATGATGGAGGATGTTAACATCTTGAAGAAGACCATAGAGGAAGAAGCCACACAGGTACTGTGTGTTGGTGGTATGGGGGGGGGCAGGCGGGCTAGCGTGCTATTCCTCTGTCGTCCTCCGTGCAGTCAGTGCATTGAATTAGACTGTTCATGTGAAGGTTCAGAGCACAGTCTCCCGAGCTGTATGAAATGTAGCATCAGAATCTGGTGCTTCCTGTTACACCTTGTTGCAGTTTTGACCCTCTAGAGCAGGGGTGTCAAACTCATTCCACTGAGGGCCTAGTGTCTGCAGGTTTTTGGTTTTTCCTTTCAATAAAGCCCTAGACAACCAGGTGTGGGGAGTTCCTAACTAATTAGTGATGTTAATTCATCAATCAAGTACAAGGGAGGAGCGAAAACCCGCAGACACTCGGCCCCCCGTGGAATGAGTTTGACACCTGTGCTCTAGAGTCTAAGCCTGGGTGGGGGGTGTTCTAAGCTAACATTATGGAATTGTTTAAGATGGTCCTACCAAGTATCATTGAGCTATTAGATTTGTAATTTTATGGCCCCTGAAGGTATAGGGTGATGTCGGCGGATGCGGTATTTTGAGACGCAGCCCATGCGAAAAAACATATCTCTAGCTGAAACAGTCAGATGTTGATGGGGAGTTTTTATTATTATGTTAATTAGATTTCCGCGGGGGTGCAGAAATTGTAGGCTAATGGTTAAGAGGGGTGGAGACAAACGTGTAGGAACAGGAGTAGTGCAGCATGGATAGGAGTAGAAGTACGCCATTCAGAGCCCTCTCCTCTCCTACTGCCCGGGTTGTGTCATAAATGGCACCATATCCCCTATATAGTGCACTACTTTCAACAGAGCCCTATGGGCCCTGGTACAAAGTAGTGCACTACATAGGGAATAGGGTGCCATTTGGGATGTAGGTTGGAGAGGGACAGTGACGTACTTATCGACAGAATCAGATATCTATAGGCAGGCTCACATTTCTAAGGCAGGGGAGAGCTGACAGTAATGAATACTTTAGTTCATACTATAGTGTACACTTCATACAGGACTACTACATATCTAGGACATGATGGATTGGGCTGAGTTGGGTATACAATATGAAGCACTTTGAGTTGAGATCTAGTCAAGACGTGATATACCTAGTTAAACGTGCTATTTGAATTCTAGCGGCACTGAGGACTATCAAGGACTAGAGAAGGTTTGTTTAGGTTGATGGACTCTGGATATGTGTAACTGTTCCCCCATCTCTTGGAGAAGAGGATGTGTGATCAGTCTAATGCCTCCATAAGACCAGGTACTACTTCTAGCGATCAAACAATTGGAGGTCATTCATTATCAAAGGTGGGAGCGAGAAACAAGGATGCACAATAGTGCCCACAAAGCTCATCACTAAGCTAAGGACCCTGGGATTAAACACCTCCCTCTGCAACTGGATCCTGTACTTCCTGACGGGCCGCCCCGAGGTGGTGGTAAGGGTTGGCAACAACACATCTGCCGCGCTGATCCTCAACACGGGGGGCCCCTCAGGGGTGCGTGCTTAGTCCCCTACTGTACTCCCTGTTCACCCACAATTGCGTGGTCAAGCATGACTCCAACACCATCATTAATAAATCAATCAGATGTATTTATAAAGGCCTTTTTACATCAGCCGATGTCACAAAGTGCTGTACAGAAACCCAGCCTATAACCTCAAACGGCAAGAAATGCAGGTGTAGAAGCACGGTGGCTAGGAAAAACTCCCTAGAAAGGCCCAACGGTGGTAGAATGATCACTGACAACGATGAGACAGCCTATAGGGAGGAGGTCAGAGACCTGACAGTGTGGTGCCAAGACAACAACCTCTCCCTCAATGTGAGCAAGACGAAGGAGCTGGTCGTTAGCTACAGGAAAAGGAGGGCTAAACAGGCCCCCATTAACATCAACGGTGCTGTAGTGGGTCAGGAGTTTCAAGTTCCTTGGTGTCCACATCACCAACAAACTATCATGGTCCAAACACGCCAAGACACTGTTCTCTGCTACTTCATGGCAAGTGGTACCAGAGCGCCAAGTCTAGGTCCAAAAGGCTTCATTAGACTGCTGAACACATAATCAAATGGCCACCCGGACTATTTACATTGACACCCCCCCCCTTTGTTTTTACACTGCTGCTACTCCCTGTTTATTATCTATGCTTAGTCAGTTTACACCTACCTATAAATTACCTTGACTAACCTGTACCCCCACACATTCACTTGGTACCCCCTGTATATAGCCTCATTATTTTATTGTAACTTTTATTTTTTTTAAATATATATATTTAATGTATTTATTTAATTTTTTCTTAAACCAACAATGCAGGTCAAGAAATAAAGTTAAGGGCTTGTAAGTAAGCATTTCACGGTAAGGTCTACCTACACCTGTCGTATTCGGCGCGTGTGATAAATTAGATTTAGCTACTTAGCTGGGATCCTTAAGGGTGAAACATTTAGGTCCGTCTGGGATATTAGAACAAAAGTTCCTGCTAACAAAGAAGCAGTAGTTTTTTCCTCTGTCACTGCATGTGCAATATAACAGCAGAATAAGTGATCATCTTCTTTTCCCTAAACTGCACCTCACGTCCACAAAGTAAAAAAATATATAAGTCTCTGGGACAGACAGTCGCGATGCTTCCCCTAACGCAGACTTCAACTTCAACTGTCGGTGACTAAGAGTCCAACACTTATGCAAATTAGCAGCGGCTTAATAACAATCAGGGAAGGGAGGGTCTAGCTAGCTAGCTTAGACACCGCGCTGAATAGGCTAACAGCCAGCGCAATGTCGTACATGCCATTTGGAGAATACTTCCACATAGGGTGATCTCCGCGATTCCTTACTACTTTGTAGATTTTGGTTTGACTGGAGTGTAACTGTTCTCCCTCTCCCCCAATAGCTCCAGAGGAACGAGCGTAAGGAGCGTCCGCTGGTCAGGAGGAAGTCTGAGCTGCCTCAGGACATCTCCACTGTCAAGGCCCTGGAGACGCACCGGAGGGCCAATGATATGGTCACACCACACGACGGACATTAAAGACACACACACGTACAGACAGTCTCTCTCATACACACACACATACAGTCGCACACACACGTGTACAGACAGTCACACATACACAGTCAGACACCACATACCGACAGACAGACCAGCCCCGGGGGGCCCAGAACAGTCCAGCACAGACAAGGTCCAGAATAGAACAAAACAGAATGGCCTGGCTGAAAGAAGCTGCAGCTCAAACAACTCCACCAGTCCAGCTCAAACAACTCCACCAGTCCAACTCTGAAGTGTTCCCCAGTTCGCTCCAGCCCTGCCAGGAGATATCAATGGCACAGGACTGTATGGCATGACCACCAAACATGACATTGTTCCCCTCGCCCGCCTCCCTCCCTCTCTCTGTCTTGTAAAAGCAGTGCTGTTCCCTTCTGGTCATTTTTCTCAGGTCTTCTGTTATTGTTTTAATTTGTTGTCTTTCTGTTTTTCTCTCATCCTCATTCTAGATGTCATGTGCACTGGCAATAGGACTGGCAGACAGACATGTATTATAGATGCATACTGTACGTAATGGACAAAGGAAGAAGCAGTTTAGTCTCCTCTCGCTCTCTCAGCATAGAGAGGAAAGCACAGTCCTTCTCTCTCATGTTTATTCTTTGTTGCCTAGTTACTGCTGCTATTGCCATAAGCGTAATTTTTCTCTTGTTTCTTGTGTTCTGCTAGGATTGATTTGATGGGAGGGGACCGTCAAGAGACGTAATAAAGTTGTGGCTCTAAATGTGCTTGGCTGAGTGAAAGGGGGGGTTCTTCTGTCCACTGGACATCAGCTGGTCTGTACAGACCTAGTTTGGTGCCAACCTCACTCTTGCTTTTTCTCGCTTTTTAAAAAACGTATCCGCCCTTTCTTAGCTGTATGATATTGTATGCAATAAGTTGTCCCAGGTTGCAGTGTGTTTGGTTGGTTCGAACAATGGTTAATGGTTTTCTAAGACTGAGGGCACAGCACATCAATTGTTTTCTGGATCCGCTAGAGTTCACTGTCCATGTGAACACGTCAATCTCATTCCCTGTCGGTCTGTTTTTGTCTTCATTCATAATCAGTATTGATCAAGACATCCAAGTCATGCTAGTGTTGTGAAAAGTGAGCTCCGTGTTCTAGTTCAGTGTTTAGACTCCCTTTGAGCTGTAGTGTGTGAGGAGCTGTACTGGGCTACACACAGAAGAGTACCTGCTCCTCACAACCAAGACCCCTCTCTTTCTGATGTTGCTTTTCTACGTTGGGAAGTAGTAGCCTAGTTCAGTCATATAAAGATAATTCTGTCTGTAGTCAGTCAAAATTCATCACAAGCCTTTCCTTTCATAGTGCCTTTATTGAACACGCGGCTAAACTGAGAGTAGAATAGCAGTGTTATGTGAATGCAGAACCATGTTCAATTTAGCATTAGCTTCCCAACAGACCAGAGAGACGCACGTTGAAACACAATGACACACAATACATACTAAATACTCTGTGGGTTAGGGCCATGTTTGGTGTAAAACGCATACGAGCTGGTTTTTGTTAAATCTACAAAGCAGATCAATGATTGTGGTCAAGCTAGAGAGGAGTGGGTTAGCCCCAAAGACTTAACATAGACGCACTTCCTGATAAAACTTGAAGAATAAAAACCCAAGATCCAAAATGTCTGGTCTGTTGAGTTACGTCAGTTCCTCTGTGTGCCTGATGAAAAAGGTGTAGAGAAGGATGCTTCTCATTCAACCTGATCTTATTACCCCACGCCCTGTTCCATTTAGGATGTCCCCCAAATGGCACCTTATTCCCCTAGAGCCCGATGGACCGTGATCGAAAGAAGTGCACTATATAGGAAATAGTGGGCCATTTCAAGATGTAGGCAGAGTATTGATGTGATACAACACCATTGTTTGAGTCCCCAGACAGACATGCACTCTGGCTGTATCCCTGTAGAGAAGCTCTGTGTGTGAGACACTACTTCTGGATGTGTGCAGGGTCTTTTCCATTGCCTGCAAAAACTCTGATGTTCAGATTGAATGTGCAAATTGTAAATATACTACTATTACTATCACAATGTTTCACTGTCTCTTTCTAGATTATTTTCTTTGTCTTAAATTTATGGTGAATGTTATTCTTTATGCCACCCCCCCCCAACTATTTTGCTGTAAAATTACTAAAAGGAGGTATAGAGTGCTTTTATAGATGGCACAAACAAAACTGGATGGCACCAGGGTTTGGGTCAATTTAGGAAGTCATCTGAAATACAAATGTTCCTCATTGCTTCACAGAGGAGAATTGTAATTTCAGTTGACTGAATGTGAATGGATCCCTGGCTGTTCCCAGTGTCCTGAGAGCAGAGAGGACTCTGTTGGTGACTGTTGTTCTTCATCAAATTGCTTTAATATTGTAGCCTCTGGCGCTCTCTATTTTACATGCAGTGCATTCGGAAAGTTTTCAGACCCCTTGACTTTTTCCACATTTTGTTACGTTACAGCCTAATTCTAAAATGTATTAAGTTGTTTTTCCTCTTATCAATCTACTCACAATACCCCATAATGACAAAGCAGAAAGTTTTTTTTAGAAATTTGGGCAAATTTGTATAAAAAAAACAAAAAGAAGCTATCACATTTACATAAGTATTCAGACCCTTTACTCGGTACTTTGTTGAAGCACCTTCAGCAGTGATTACAGCCTTCAGTCTCCTTGGGTATGACGCTACCAGCCTGGCACACCTGTATTTGGGGAGATTCTCCCGTTCCTCTCTGCAGATCCTCTCAAGCTGTCATGTTGGATGGGGAGCATTGCTGCACAGCTATTTTCAGGTCTCCCCAGAGATGTTCGATTGGGTTAAAGTCCGGGCTCTGGTTGGGCCACTCAAGGACATTGAGACTTGTCCCGACGCCACTCCTGCATTGTCTTGGCTGTGTGCTTAGGGTTGTTGTCCTGTTGGAATGTGAACCTTCACCCCAGTCTGAGGTCCTGAGTGCTCTGGAACAGGTTTTCATCAATGATCTCTCTGTACTTTTCTCCGTTCATCTTTGCCTCAATCCTGACTAGTCTCCCAGTCCCTGCCGCTGAAAAAGATCCCCACAGCATGATGCTGCAACCACCATGCTTCACTGTAGGGATAGTGCCAGGTTTCCTCCAGACGCTTGGTATTCTGGCCAAAGAGGTTGATCTTTGTTTCATCAGAGCAGAGAATTTTCTTTGTCACGGTCTGAATTTTCTTTGTCATGGTCTTTCGGTGCTTTATGGCAAACTCCAAGCGGGCTGTCATGTGCCTTTTTACTAAGGAGTGGCTTTCTTCTGGCAACTCTACCATAAAGGTCTGATTGGTGGGAGTGCTGCAGAGATTGTTGTCCTTCTGGAAGGTTCTCCCATCTCCACAGAGGAACTCTGGAGCTCTGTCAGTGACCATCGGGTTCTTGGTCACATCCCTGACCAAGGCCCTTCTCCCCAGACTGCCGAGCGGCCAGCTCTAGGAAGATTCTTGGTGGCTCCATACTTCCTCTATTTAAGAATGGAGGCCACTGTGTTCTTTGGGACCTTCAATCCTGCAGAAATGTTTTGGTACCCTTCCCCAGATCTGTGCCTTGACACAATCCTGTCTCGGTGCTCTATGGACAATTCCTTCAACCTCATGGCTTGGTTTTTACGCTGACATGCACTGTCAACTGTGGGACCTTATATAGACAGGTGTGTGCCTTTCCAAATCATGTCCAATCAATTGAATTTACCACAGGTGGACTCCAATCAAGATGTAGAAACATCTCAAGGATGATCAATGGAAACAGGATGCACCTGAGCTCAATTTTTAGTCTCATAGCAAAGGGTCTGAATACTTATGTAAATACGAAACATAAAAATAAATAAAAAACAGTTTTCCCTTTGTCATTGTGGGGTTCTGCGTAGATTGCTCAGGAATTTTTTAGAATAAGGCTAATGTACCAATGTGGAAAAAGTCAAGGGTTCTGAATACTTTGCCAAGGTACTGTATGTTATTTTTAATTTTATTTTTAAATAATGATTCTATAAGTGTCTTTTGGTATACAACCCTGTATGATAATTGGCATCTAATATTGTACATATAATGTACTTTTATTTTGTTATAGCTACTACATGGTAGATGTAATATTTTGTACGGAATGTCCCCTGTGTACAGAAAACAAAGGTTATTAGCTACCACAGTTGGGATGTGTGACAGACGTCAACACAACATGTGACCTATATGCATTTAGAACAGTTTTAAATTTGGATTCTACTATTTTTTTATCGATTTGTAATCCACGATTTTCTTTGTTTCAGCATTTTAAAAGTATGTGATGAGTTCCTACATACATCAGCATTGTGTGTGTGCTTTTATCCAAAATCTCCAGTGGTGTACATCTATCTAGCTGTATATGGTAAATAAAGAGAACATGTGAGTTTTTATATTTTCATCCTAGAACAGGAATAGAGTGCTTTCATGATTTGCCGCCTAATTCCTCCTTCACTACCCTTGGAAGCCTGTGTGACGATTTGGAAGGATAGCCATGTGACACTACTCCTTGACGAACTACATCCCCTGTCCTTATTTAGTTATGTATCCATGGACACGGATGACCACTTATCAAGGTTTCCAACTCATCTCCATCACTCAGAATCTGGAGATTGCCTTTGACTAGACTATTATATCTCCACACAACACATCACCCCAGAGACTATTATATCTCCACACAACACATCACCCCAGAGACTATTATATCTCCACACAACACATCACCCCAGAGACTATTATATCTCCACACAACACATCACCCCAGAGACTATTATATCTCCACACAACACATCACCCCAGAGACTATTATATCTCCACACAACACATCACCCCAGAGACTATTATATCTCCACACAACACATCACCCCAGAGACTATTATATCTCCACACAACACATCACCCCAGAGACTATTATATCTCCACACAACACATCACCCCAGAGACTATTATATCTCCACACAACACATCACCCCAGAGACTATTATATCTCCACACAACACATCACCCCAGAGAGAATATCTACATTTAGAAGCGTGTTTTTGTCATCTTTAATACAGTAAAAGGCATACACTGACTCATACCAGAAATAATTTTATAGCAGTGCTGTCTATCGGAGAGTAAACTATAGAAATACAATTGTGCACTAATTATGCTCCCAAACATTTAAGTGACTGATGCCTTATGCAAACAATACTGATCACATTAACGCCTGAGCTGTTTTATGGACTGTTCCAATATCTAGCATACAATTTACAATGAACCTATGGTTAATATTATATTGTATGCAAGTCTGCAGGTAAAATGCATTAAATGTTATGGATAAAAATGGGGTTTGTGGTGGGTTACCACATGTAACTGTTTTAAGGCACATTTCTTGCAATTCTACACATTTTTCCATTTGGTGGAAATAAAATGTTGCATTTTTAAAGTGATTTTTATTTTTTTCCTTCAATTCTACACATTTGGACATGGCTTATGCTATCTGTGACTAAAACAAACAATCAATGGGGGCCACATGCCATGACAAATACTCCTGAATAGCTAGGTTTCCATCCAATTGGCGACAGATTTTAACATTAATATTCTAAAATATACATTTTTTAAAAAGCGCAATTTCCCACCAGATAAAATGCTGTGTGTGATGACATAGTGCACATAAAAATACATTTTTTGGTTAAATTCTCATTTACCTAATAAACTGCATGCTTTCCTGACGAGTCAGTGGGAGGACCACACGTCATCGCGTGACTGCAGGTTTACTTCGATATGATGGTTAATATATCAATATTTGCACAAATAAAGCGTTTCCACTGACATTTCTCACCTAATTAATTTTACCGACAGCGTATTTAGTTTTGTCAACATTTGAAAAGTTTAATGAAAAATGTAATTTTTCCACCAGGCTGGTCATGATTTATTTTTTAGTCCACATGTATTTTTGACAGCAGCATATCACCCTGCATCCCACTGCTGGTTTACCTTTGAAGCTGAGCAGGGTTGGTCCTGGTTGGTCCCTGGATGGAAGACCAAATGCTGCTGGTAGTGGTGTTGGATGACCAGTAGGAGGCACTCTTTCCTCTGGTCTAAAAGAAAATATCCCAATGCCGCAGTGTAGTGATTGGGAACATTGCCCTGTGTAGGGGACGTTAAACAGTTGTCCTGACTCTGTGGTCACTAAAGATCCCATGCCACTTATTGTAAGAGTAGGGGTGTTAACCCTGGTGTCCTGGCCAAATTCCCAATCTGTCAATTGGCTCATTCATTTCCCCAGGTTGTTATAAAATACAAAAAGTACTGTACTCTCTTAAGGTTGGATGGAAACCTGTTTTAATGCCTATTTTTGTACATTTTAGATTCTCCCTGACGGTCTAGCTTTTATTTTGATAATTGTTATTTTTCAAAGATGACCTTACAATTTAAAATATTTTCTACATATCTGATTTTTGTTTTATTAAGTTTACATTGATAACATTTTCTCATCCTGAAAATAATTTTATAAAAAGGAAAAAATAAAGCAAATTAATAGTTTGAAATGGGCTTCCCGGAAAAAAACAAAGTTAAGTAGAACGCCCAATAAACCTGATGATGCAGTCATAATGCATTGTAGGACTTTATGATCATGTATGACCCCTTATGTTTTGTCTCATTGTCATGCATACTGGTGTGTACAGCCCTGTTGATGTGATTGGGGCCGTATTTCATACTGGTGTGCTAATGAGTATATTGGAACTTTGGTTGCCTGTAAGTAAGGAAGGAAGCAACAAGCATTTTCCAAGCATTGAAATCAGGTCCAGTATCAACTAGAGCATCCTATTGTAACTGTCTGCTACCATCTTGTGGTTTTAAATTGTCACTTTATTCACACAGCACCAGAAATCAAACAAGGAATCTTTCGATCATAGTGAACCAGTGACATTCTGAAGAGATTTGCTAGACGAGGCTAGTTGCGTGAAACTGATTAAATGGAGCAGATGAGGGCTTGTCATTGCTTAGAAACACTATACTAATTTTAGTTTGCCTGTTGCGTAAAGGGGACAGCCAACTGACTGGGTGCTTAGTTTACACATTTGAAACAGACCAGGGTCAAATTCATACTCCAATGTTGAGATTAGTCCAGAGTCTGTTCACTGACACAATGAGGAATACTTCTCTTCAAATACATGTTTTATTTGGTACATGCGCCGAATACAAAAGGTGTAGAACTTACTGTGAAATGCTTACTTACAAACCCTTAACCAACAATGCAGTTTTAAGAACATATTTACAAAATAAACTAAAGTAAATACATGAATTAATAATAAATAAATAACAAAAATATACAGCGGGCACCGGCACTGAGTCAATGTGCGGGGCTTCAGGTTTGTTGAGGTTATTTGTACGTGTAGCTAGGGATAGAGTGACTATGCATATATAATTACCAGTGAGTAGCAGCAGTGTAGAAACACAGGGGGGGGGGGGGGTATACGTAAATAGTCCGGGTGGCCATTTGATTAATTGTTCATTGTTCAGCAGTCTTATAACTTGGGGGTAGAAGCTGTTAAGGAGCCTTTTGGACCTAGACTTGGCGTTCCAGTACCTCTTGTCGTGCGGTAGCAGAGAGAACAGTCTATGACTTGGGTGAATAGAGACTTTGATCATTTTTTGGCCTTCCTCTGACACCGCCTAGTGTATAGGTCTTGGATGGCAGGAAGCTTTGCCCCAGTGATGTACTGGGCCGTACGCACTAACCACTGTAGTGCCTTGCGGTCGGAGGCCGAGCAGTCGCCATGCCAGGCGGTGAAGCAACCGGTAAGGATGCTCTCGATTGTGCAGCTGTAGAACTTTTTGAGGATCTGGGGACCCATGACAAATCTTTTCAGTCTCCTGAGGGGGAAAAGTTGTTGTGCCATCTTCACGACTGTCTTGTTGTGTTTGGACCATGATAGTTTGTTGGTGATGTGGACACCAAGGAACTTGCAACTCTTGACCTGCTCCACTACAGCCCTGTTGATGTGATTGGGGTATTTGGCCCTCCTTTTCCTTATAGTCCACGAACATCTCCTTTTGTCTTGCTCACGTTGAGGGAGCGGTTGTTGTCCAGGTCCCTGACCTCCTCCCTATAGGCTGTCTCATCGTTGTCGGTGATCAGGCCTACCACTGTTGTCGTCAGCAAACTTTAATGATGGTGTTAATCGTGCTTGGCCATGCAGTCGTGGATGAACGGGGAGTACAGGAGGTGACTAAGCACGCACCCCTGAGGGGCCCCTGTGTTGAGGATCAACGTGGCAGATGTGTTGTTGCCTACCGTTACCACCTGGGGGCGACCCGTCAGGAAGTCCATGATCCAGTTGCAAAGGTAGGTGTTTAGTCCCAGTGTCCTTAGCTTAGTGATGAGCTTTGAAGGCACTATGGTGTTGAGCTGTAGTCGATGAACAGCATTCTCACATAGGTGTTCCTTTTGTCTAGGTGGGAAAGGGCAGTATGGAGTGCAACAGAGATTGTGTCTGGATCTGTTGGGGTGTTATGTGAATTGGAGTGGGTGTAGGGTTTCTGGGATGATGGTGTTGATGTGAGCCATGCCCAGCCTTTCAAAGCACTTCATGGCTACGGACGTGAGTGCTACGGGGCGGTAGTCATTTAGGCAGGTTACCTTCGCTTTCTTGGGCACAGGGACTATGATGGTCTGCTTGAAACATGTTGGTGTTACAGACTCGGTCAGGGAGAGGTTGAAAATGTCATTGATGTGAATTGGAAATATTTTGCATATCCCAACTTCCCCTGAGACACCAATATGGATAGCAATCAGGACAAAAAATGTACCCCGACATTCGCTTTAGGGAGCGGTAAATTGTTGGCTGCAATTGAGCAATAAGCTATATGGGTGATTTTAGCATGTAGCGACAGATTACCTTGTGTTTGAACTTCGAACACTGGCCAATGCTCGTTAAAATAGGATTCTGGCCTATTTCATGTTGGATTATGTTATATACAGTATGTTAGATATGTGATCCAATAGAAGACATTAAGAGGAAATTCTAATCAAATATGAAACTTAATTTTTGCAGGAAGGCCTTGTGCAGGCCCAGAGTTTCTCTTTTGAAACTAACCTCACAGGCTACATCCCAATATCCATAGCATACCAAGTCTTAATGTATGCCAAATATATTACCTCTTAAATGGTGTTCTAGTGCATTATCTTACGCCAGATTCTGCCTGCACTGAGGGATGAACCTCACTCATGAGTGATGCCACCTGACAATGATTCTAGTGTGGATATTGGACCAGAGCCTCACAGAATCAAGTCATAACCTTTGAGGCCAAACCTTTAACTTTATTAGTTGTTATCTACCAATATAGGCTTCCTGGGCTATATCCCAATTGGCATCATATTCCCTATTTAGTGCACTGTCTTTGACCAGGGTCCATAGGGCTCTGGTTGAAAGGAGTGCACTATATAGGGAATATGGTGCCATTTGGGACATACCCGTAGATGAGGTAAGTGTAATTCTGGGCTGTGCTGTCTAGATGGTGGTGTAGTGGGGCAATTGGCCAAACAGTGCCAGCCCCTGACTGTTAATTGGTTGTTCCAGAGTCATGCAGTTCTCCAGCGACTTAGAGAGCAGACGGGGCTGACTGTCGCTAGACACCCTTCTGTGTCTAGTACCCCTGATGAGCCCTGCTCTGGTCGCACACCATCCATCCAACGCACCGACACGCTCAGCCGCTCAGGGGATCATGTCTATAATGAATATGCTCACTCAACGCCATGATCCTTATCAGGATGATAATAATGATTATTGTGATGGCGTTTATGATGATGATGATACATGCAGTAATTCTTCATTTCGTTGATAACCTAGTTAGAATATACTTCCATATTGTGTTGTAATAGACAGTGTGGATCACTCCCAGTTAGAACAACATTAGCCACAGGCTAACCTCAGTCTGTGTCATAATCATTCCTTTATGTAAGTGAAAAGAGTGTCCGCATTTGACCCTTTGGAGGTGTTTATTAAAAACAAATAATTAGCTTTATCGACACTGCTTGCCATTTATCCCAAAACAAATGTTCTTTTTGAGGAATCTGAGACGTAGAAAATACGTCACCGGTTGGTTGTCTAAATTAGTATTTTTCTCTCTTGCTCTCTCTCTGGCTTCCTCTTTCTCTCTCTCTCTCTCTCTCTCTCTCCCCCTCCTGTGGTTACCCTCCCTCTTTCCTCTCTCGCTCTTTCTAGCTTTCTGTCTCTCAGATGAGGTCGTTGAGTTCGTTTAATGTTTTAGCGAACAGCCAAAGCGCCTTGCTTTGTGTAGGCTACCAGAGAGTTTCAGAGAGGATATACTAGTTGTGTGCCTGTTGTCCTGCAAAGCCCCTCTATCTCCAGTGTTAAATCTCGCTGCTGCGCCGCTACCCGAGGTCTCTGTATCCAAAAACATCTTGTCACGACAGGATGGTGTCAGCTACTATTGCCATGGAAACACGGCTCGGAACTTTTAAGGGACCCCATTGAGATTGCGTCCAATCATATTTTAGGAAAAGCATTCAACAATGTCTGTGTGTGTGTTCCTCCCCACCTCTACATGACTCAGCACCCCTCTCCAGCAGCTTGTGGATGACGGGAAGACGGAGGGGTCAGCTACCCAAGAAAGAGCTACTGAGGACCAGGAAACTGACTCACACTGCCCTAGGGGTCTGGAACACCTTGGATGTGACTCCCTCTCTTTTAATTTCTCTATCTTTGTCTCTCTCTTCATGTACCTGTCTTTATCCATCTCTTTCTCGCTGTATTTCTCTCTTGCACAAACACTCTCTCCCTACCTGTACCCTTCCCGCCTCTCTCTCTCTCTCTCGCTGTATTTCTCTTTTGCACAAACACTCTCTCCCTACCTGTTTCCTTCCCGCCTCTCTCTCTTGTAGTGCCAGAACTCAGTATAGAAGCAGCGTGTGATTCCATCATAAAGAGATCAGGCCCTCCGCTGTGCTGCTTCGTAGAGAGGGATACGTTTGTTTTCCCTGACCTATTTTCTTTCTGTTCCCTTGGTCATGGGACCATGCGACTCACTCACCACCAAAACAGCTCTCTCTGTGGTCAGCAGACTGACTGGAGTGGTGTGGCAGCAGGCAGGGCCAGGGCCAGGGAGGGTGAGAGGCAGACAGACAGACGGGAGGAGAGGGGGAGGAAGAGAGGGATGGAGAAAGAAAGAGTGAGAAGGAGAGAAAGTGGGAGAGTGAGGTGTGCAGTTATGACACTGATCAAGGTAGCACAAATCAATCTACCCGGAGAGGGAGAGAAAAACAGGGAAAAGGATGGCGAAAAAAGAGGTAGAGCAAAAGAAAGATATGAAGAGAGGGGAAAGAGCGAGTGCGTGATTGAGTGGCTTTAAGCGACATACCTAGTTTGGGATACTCTACATCACCCTGTGCTGCTCTTCTACTTTAATAATTAACCACATTTGTCAGAGAACATAAAAGTTAGCCGGAAAAGTCTTTACTGTTGCAGGAGCAAGGGCCTGTGCTCCACTCGGCTCAGAGGTTATGTAGGCTCCATTCTTCATTAAAACACACTTCACGTTAAATTGACCCTGAGAAGGGGGGACAGTGATGCAGAAATTAAGTAAGGGAGGGGGGAAAGAGAGAGGAGGAAGATAAACAAACAAGGAGGGAGGTGAAGAGAGAGATGGTGATAGAACGACAGACATGGATAAAAAACGAACAAAAGAGAGCAGGAGAGTGCCCAGCATTAACTTAATATGAGTGGCGTCTACAGAGTCGAGCCAATGTCCCTTTCTCACCCTGTCCAAGGTGCACAACAAGACAAAAACCTTGAGACTGGCTGGCTGTTTTTACCCTGTCTGCGTTTGGTCCAGCCTAGAACCATAACACAAGATGTCTGCTGAAGATACTGGAGTCCGTCACACTTTACCAAAGCTTCTTTGTCTCCATCTTGAATAAAATAGGCTGAACATTCAGAAACAGGCTTCAAAGGGTTATTGAGACACAGATATCAGTAGCCTACTGTATTTCAATGAACTATGCCTTTAACAAATAAATGCATTAAACAGAAACAAACATTTCTGTCAGCTACGGTATGCATTTAGCACAAGGGGGGGAAAAGTACGGCTCACGGGCCGTATCCGGCCCACAAGGCACTTCAAATCCTGCCCGCGAGACATAAAAATCCAGCCATTGAGAAGAAAAACAAATTCTCCCTTTTTCTCCCCAATTTCGTGGTATCCAATTGGTAGTTAGTCTTGTTCCATCGATGCAACTCCCGTACGGACTCAGGAGAGGCGGAAGTCAAGAGCCGTGCGTCCTCTGAAACATGACGCAGCCAAGCCGCACTGCTTCTTGACACAGCCTGCCTAACCCGGGAGCCAGCCGCACCAACGTGTCGGAGGAAACACCGTACACCTGGCGACCGTGTCAGTGAACATGCACCCGGCCCGCCACAAGAGTCGCTCGAGCATGATGGGACAAGGAAATCTCGGTCTGCCAAACACTCTCCTAACTTGGACGATGCTGGGCCAATTGTGCGCCGCCTCATGGGTCTCTCAGTCATGGCCAGCTGTGACACAGCCTGGGATCGCGATGCAGTGCATTAAACCGCTGCGCCACTCGGGAGGCCCCCGCAAATTGATTTTAACAAACAATTGGTCCCCCAAAAAATGCGTCCCTCCGTTGAATTTCAAAATCCCCATGTGGCCCTCGAGCCAAAATGTTTGCCCACCCCTGATTTAGTATCTTAGAGAAATTGTAGTAACTCCTAACAGACTCCTAATAGAGTTGGTGTTGGGGATGTTACATAGCTACTAATCGGCCACACAAGGAATGGACAATGAATGGAAAGCAGACAGATTGGGGATTGGAGTCGCTGGCACAGTTAACTGGTTTGTCAATCTGCCGTTAGGTGTTTGGATGTACTCTATGAACTCAAAGTTCACCCTAGACAAAAAGCTGCCCGCGATAGGCTGGACTTTCTTCCCTTCAGAAAGAGGGCCACTTGGCCCTGAAAAGAAAAACGACGGCTCAGCAATGTTCTAGTCTAGTTCTTGAAAATAGAATGGATCATTTCCTCCTGATTTCCTTGGAAATGTTCATAGGGAAATGTTTATTGATCCGAGCCGACTGGATTAATGAATGTCGTGGCATCTTGGCTACCTCATTTTGTTAGCTCCCTAACTATCCAAGAAAGGACGAGATACATTTCTGTAGTATTACAACAGGCTCATTGTCTAGAACTGCTCTGTGACTTTGTACATTGTAATTACAAAGTAATAGGGCATAACTTTGACGAAGTACAGTTTTTAGTGACCACCCACTAGGGAAAAAATGGTTGAATCAGAATTGTGTCCACGTAATTTCAACCCAAAAAATCTATATGTTGACGTTGAATCAATGTGGAAAACTGATCAGATTTGCAAAAAGTCACCAACGTAAGGGCATTCTGTCTTTTTTCCCCCAAACCTAAATCCAAAGACATGGTGAAATGTTGTCAACTCAACCAATTATAAATCAAAACCAGATGTTGAACTAACGTCTGTGCCCAGTGGGTATGTTGTTTTTAATTGGAACCCTCTTGCTTCTTAATAGAAGATGCAACTTCCAGGAATTCTGCTATCTTGATTGGCTCTTGTGTGTTTTCCAGGAGCAGAGCGCACTTCTGTGATTGGTGGATATATTCTGGCTCTTGCCCAGGAACCATTTTAAAGATTGATTCCGATTTCCGCCTTTGCCCCATTATGAGATTTCACAGTGTGTTCAGTGTTAGGAGGACACCCCGATTTTCCAGGAAATAGATGCCCTTAGGATACTATAGACATTGGCCCTGTTCTGATATCTGCACTAACATACCACTTAGAATGAAGGTATGTCTTGGGCATGCTTTCTAAACGATATGATAGTGTGGATATTGGAACCTAGCCATGGTTGCTACACTCTTAGAAAAAAAGGTGCTACTAGAACCATAAAGGGTTCTGCAATTGTCCCCCATAGGAGAACCCTTTGATGAACCCTTTTCGGTTCCAGGTAAAACCCTTTTAGGTTTCACGCCGAACCCTTTTTTCAGAGGGTTTTACATGGAACCCAAAAGGGTTCTGCCTGGAACTAAATCGGGTTCTCCTATGGGGACAGACGAAGAACCCCTTTGGAATCCTTTTTTCTGAAAGTGTAGGAGAAGAAAAGATGGATAAATATGATATATTTAGAAGACAAGGGGCAGACAGTGTTAGATGAGCAATCAGTCCAGGCGAGCTGAGAGTTTGCAACCACGATCCAATTGCCTGAAGAGGAGAGAGGAGGAAGGGAGGAGAGCTGTATTTTGTGCTGGAGAGGGAGGAGGGTGGGGGGAGTTCGTCTGAGGTAAGGCGAGGTGAGAGGACGAGCGCCGCCGTGATCTCAGTTCAGTTGATAAGGGACAAGCATGGCTGTGTGTGTCAAGGGGATGAAGCTGTGTCGGTCTCCTCAGCAGTAATCCAATCAACAGGGAAGCTGGGACGGATGACTGTCAGGATACCACAGAGTTACACCAGGACACACTCCCGCTGTCACCGTCTGAAGCCACACACACACACACACACACACATTTACATTTACATTTAAGTCATTTAGCAGACGCTCTTATCCAGAGCGACTTACAAATTGGTGCATTCACCTTATGACATCCAGTGGAACGGCCACTTTACAATAGTGCATCTAAATCTTTTAAGGGGGGGGGGAGTGAGAAGGATTACTTTATCCTATCCTAGGTATTCCTTAAAGAGGTGGGGTTTCAGGTGTCTCCGGAAGGTGGTGATTGACTCCGCTGTCCTGGCGTCGTGAGGGAGTTTGTTCCACCATTGGGGGGCCAGAGCAGCGAACAGTTTTGACTGGGCTGAGCGGGAACTGTACTTCCTCAGTGGTAGGGAGGCGAGCAGGCCAGAGGTGGATGAACGCAGTGCCCTTGTTTGGGTGTAGGGCCTGATCAGAGCCTGGAGGTACTGAGGTGCCGTTCCCCTCACAGCTCCGTAGGCAAGCACCATGGTCTTGTAGCGGATGCGAGCTTCAACTGGAAGCCAGTGGAGAGAGCGGAGGAGCGGGGTGACGTGAGAGAACTTGGGAAGGTTGAACACCAGACGGGCTGCGGCGTTCTGGATGAGTTGTAGGGGTTTAATGGCACAGGCAGGGAGCCCAGCCAACAGCGAGTTGCAGTAATCCAGACGGGAGATGACAAGTGCCTGGATTAGGACCTGCGCCGCTTCCTGTGTGAGGCAGGGTCGTACTCTGCGGATGTTGTAGAGCATGAACCTACAGGAACGGGCCACCGCCTTGATGTTGGTTGAGAACGACAGGGTGTTGTCCAGGATCACGCCAAGGTTCTTAGCGCTCTGGGAGGAGGACACAATGGAGTTGTCAACCGTGATGGCGAGATCATGGAACGGGCAGTCCTTCCCCGGGAGGAAGAGCAGCTCCGTCTTGCCGAGGTTCAGCTTGAGGTGGTGATCCGTCATCCACACTGATATGTCTGCCAGACATGCAGAGATGCGATTCGCCACCTGGTCATCAGAAGGGGGAAAGGAGAAGATTAGTTGTGTGTCGTCTGCATAGCAATGATAGGAGAGACCATGTGAGGTTATGACAGAGCCAAGTGACTTGGTGTATAGCGAGAATAGGAGAGGGCCTAGAACAGAGCCCTGGGGGACACCAGTGGTGAGAGCACGTGGTGAGGAGACAGATTCTCGCCACGCCACCTGGTAGGAGCGACCTGTCAGGTAGGACGCAATCCAAGCGTGGGCCGCGCCGGAGATGCCCAACTCGGAGAGGGTGGAGAGGAGGATCTGATGGTTCACAGTATCGAAGGCAGCCGATAGGTCTAGAAGGATGAGAGCAGAGGAGAGAGAGTTAGCTTTAGCAGTGCGGAGCGCCTCCGTGATACAGAGAAGAGCAGTCTCAGTTGAATGACTAGTCTTGAAACCTGACTGATTTGGATCAAGAAGGTCATTCTGAGAGAGATAGCGGGAGAGCTGGCCAAGGACGGCACGTTCAAGAGTTTTGGAGAGAAAAGAAAGAAGGGATACTGGTCTGTAGTTGTTGACATCGGAGGGATCGAGTGTAGGTTTTTTCAGAAGGGGTGCAACTCTCGCTCTCTTGAAGACGGAAGGGACGTAGCCAGCGGTCAGGGATGAGTTGATGAGCGAGGTGAGGTAAGGGAGAAGGTCTCCGGAAATGGTCTGGAGAAGAGAGGAGGGGATAGGGTCAAGCGGGCAGGTTGTTGGGCGGCCGGCCGTCACAAGACGCGAGATTTCATCTGGAGAGAGAGGGGAGAAAGAGGTCAGAGCACAGGGTGGGGCAGTGTGAGCAGAACCAGCGGTGTCGTTTGACTTAGCAAACGAGGATCGGATGTCGTCGACCTTCTTTTCAAAATGGTTGACCAAGTCATCTGCAGAGAGGGAGGAGGGGGGGGGAGGGGGAGGAGGATTCAGGAGGGAGGAGAAGGTGGCAAAGAGCTTCCTGGGGTTAGAGGCAGATGCTTGGAATTTAGAGTGGTAGAAAGTGGCTTTAGCAGCAGAGACAGAAGAGGAAAATGTAGAGAGGAGGGAGTGAAAGGATGCCAGGTCCGCAGGGAGGCGAGTTTTCCTCCATTTCCGCTCGGCTGCCCGGAGCCCTGTTCTGTGAGCTCGCAATGAGTCGTCGAGCCACGGAGCGGGAGGGGAGGACCGAGCCGGCCTGGAGGATAGGGGACATAGAGAGTCAAAGGATGCAGAAAGGGAGGAGAGGAGGGTTGAGGAGGCAGAATCAGGAGATAGGTTGGAGAAGTTTTGAGCAGAGGGAAGAGATGATAGGATGGAAGAGGAGAGGGTAGCGGGGGAGAGAGAGCGAAGGTTGGGACGGCGCGATACCATCCGAGTAGGGGCAGTGTGGGAAGTGTTGGATGAGAGCGAGAGGGAAAAGGATACAAGGTAGTGGTCGGAGACTTGGAGGGGAGTTGCAATGAGGTTAGTGGAAGAACAGCATCTAATAAAGATGAGGTCGCACACACACACACACACACACACACACACACACACACACACACACACACACACACACACACACACACACACACACACACACACACACACTCACACACACACTCACACTCACACTCACACTCACACTCACACACACACACACACTGCTATTGTTTACCAGAGTCAAATGGGAACAACAACACCCTCTCTGTGTGAGAGTCTAATGGATAGGTTATTGTGTGTCTGGCTGCAGCTGTACTGTATTTGGGCCAAAGGTACATTCAGACCACACTGGAAAACCACAGGTAGCCAAGACCACACTCTGACAGTCAGGAACAGGAGCAGGCAATCTTACCCTGCCAGTGCGTGTATGTGCGTCCAGGCTTTTGTTTCTTCAGCCAAGCTGTAACACACAGGGATTCTACTAATCAAAGCCTTGATTAGAGAATATGATTAGTTGATTTGTACATTTGAGTAAGAAGAATGATGTTTACTGATGTGTATTTATAACAGCCAAGTACACCATATCAAAGGTGCATTGACAAATATATTTCTGACATGATAATGAGCTAATTATCAATTTGATATCAATGGCATTTTATTGCAGACAGCAAAAGATCTGGCATGGGGTGGAACGAGATTGATCAGACAACCCAGAACAGAGTGTGATGAAGAGTCATCAATGCCCTGTGGTCCCTGGGGAACAGAGTGTGATGGAGAGGAGTCGTCGATGGCTATGGTCCCTGGGGAACAGAGTGTGATGGAGAGGAGTCGTCGATGGCTATGGTCCCTGGGGAACAGAGTGCGATGGAGAGGAGTCGTCGATGACTATGGTCCCTGGGGAACAGAGTGCGATGGAGAGGAGTCGTCGATGGCTATGGTCCCTGGGGAACAGAGTGCGATGGAGAGGAGTCGACGATGGCTATGGTCCCTTGGGAACAGAGTGCGATGGAGAGGAGTCATCGATGGCTATGGTCCCTGCGGAACGATGAGCCTACGTAAGTAAATAGTTTACTTTACTTTCATTAATCTGATGACTGTTATTTATCGAATCAACTAACTATGTTTAATTGTTACCAGACTTAAATTAATCATGTAACAATTAACTCATTAGGAATTTGGGGCTTCTTGCCTCTTCCTCGTGTTGATATTCAGTTTAGACTTTAGACATGGGCTGTAGCTCCCCATCTTTCCTGGTCTGGGAGGTGAGTTTATTTTCTTCACCTCGTGTTGAGGTTCAAAGTTAATTTAAATCCTTTTATGCACTCTGGTAGAAAGGGATGGTTCCGTCAGGCTGACATGCTCTCTGAACTCACTCGGGGCATGGTTACTTACTATGCAAAGTTTATAGGAGACAAATTATCTCAAGGCTCTTAAAATCACATTCCTATCTTATCAAAAATACTTATAATTTTTTATATTTAATATACAACGTAGCGTATGGAGACTTCGTACATGTAGTGGGTATACTTTTCAAGTTACAGTATTTCCTTTATAACCTTTTTAATGACATCACAAAAAACCAATATGAAGTTATTATTCTTTAGATCCCCTCTGACCATTCCCCACATTCTATGTTAGAAATATTGTTCCAGTATTCACTTTTTAAACATGTTAGTTTCAGCAGGAAAGGTATGTTAACAAAGAACATTCCTTTGGTTAATACTGGAGAGGGAGACCCTAGATCTTTCTCCTTGATTTACAACAGGGTGTGAGCTGTCAACCCCACACCAGCTCCCTTCTCCCCCTGTCTGTGTGTGAGAGAGGGTCTGGTTACTGTCATCCATTGCCAAGCTGATCTGACCCATTCTGATCCTCACAGGACAGTCATGACAGTAGAGACATCTGATCACATTTTTTACAGTCCAACTGCTCAACATAATCACACTATTGGTAGAATTAGTGTAAAATACAGTGTAATAATACACTTTTTAAAGTAAAATTCGGCACTCCTTTTTTTAATGAAATACCATCAGAACATTTAAACAGAAAAACTGCTTCATTGTTCTGCTGTTTGAGCAGACAATGAACTTGACAGATCTGCCATAATGAATGTCTTTGATGTGCTAAATAAAGAGAATGGATTAATTACTATTTCGCCACACTCACATAAAACTGATTTTAATCACTTGTTGCTCTTAGAAGTACAGTATTCAATGCAATTAATTTTGGTTTTATCTCTGTAATTAAATTTATATAATTTATGAATAGCCTAAAACAAATGTTGTTTTATTTTGAAAAAAAATATATATATAGTATACCTGAGTATCGCTGACTGCAGTAATCTGTCAATCCGAGGGCGTTTCTTCCGGTTTGTACAGAACATATCCTGCTAATTAATGTTGCAACAAGTGATCTCTCCAGCTCCCTCCTGGGGGGGATGCAGTCAAAAGGCTGAGTGGCCACATGACATCAGGGGGGCTGAGTGTAACCTCTGGCGGCTGGGAGGGATTCAGATGTTCAACTGGGAGCCATGGTTATATCATAAACACCAGACAGGGGAAGGTTACAGGGTCCATGATGAGCTATTGGAACAGACTGTAACTTTCATATTGATTTTGTGATATCCTCTGATTGATCCTTAGCGTTATCACTTCTCTGTGGCTGAAACTCTGAAGAGAAAAGCCAACCAGACACACACAGTTCCTGCATAATGGAGACCTGACTCCTATGCCTCCTTATTTCCCTCACAATCCCACTTCTGACACCAACCTCCTTCAGATTCAGGTGGGATGGTGACTAGCTGCATTTATGTTAGAAAACTTCATTCACTTTACTGAAAAAGTCAATATGTACAGTGGGGAGAACAAGTATTTGATACACTGCCGATTTTGCAGGTTTTCCTACTTACAAAGCATGTAGAGGTCTGTCATTTTTATCATAGGTACACTTCAACTGTGAGAGACGGAATCTAAAACAAAAATCCAGAAAATCACATTGTATGATTTTTAAGTAATTAATTTGCATTTTATTGCATGACATAAGTATTTGATCACCTACCAACCAGTAAGAATTCCGGCTCTCACAGACCTGTTAGTTTTTCTTTAAGAAGCCCTCCTGTTCTCCACTCATTACCTGTATTAACTGCACCTGTTTGAACTCGTTACCTGTATAAAAGACACCTGTCCACACACTCAATCAAACAGACTCCAACCTCTCCACAATGGCCAAGACCAGAGAGCTGTGTAAGGACATCAGGGATAAATTGTAGACCTGTACAAGGCTGGGATGGGCTACAGGACAATAGCCAAGCAGCTTGGTGAGAAGGCAACAACTGTTGGCACAATTATTAGAAAATGGAAGAAGTTCAAGATGACGGTCAATCACCCTCGGTCTGGGGCTCCATGCAAGATCTCACCTCGTGGGGCATCAATGATCATGAGGAATGTGAGGGATCAGCCCAGAACTACACGGCAGGACCTGGTCAATGACCTGAAGAGAGCTGGGACCACAGTCTCAAAGAAAACCATTAGTAACACACTACGCCGTCATGGATTAAAATCCTGCAGCGCACGCAAGGTCCCCCTGCTCAAGCCAGCGCATGTCCAGGCCCGTCTGAAGTTTGCCAATGACCATCTGGATGATCCAGAGGAGGAATGGGAGAAGGTCATGTGGTCTGATGAGACAAAAATAGAGCTTTTTGCTCTAAACTCCACTCGCCGTGTTTGGAGGAATAGAAGGATGAGTACAACCCCAAGAACACCATCCCAACTGTGAAGCATGGAGGTGGAAACATCATTCTTTGGGGATGCTTTTCTGCAAAGGGGACAGGACGACTGCACCGTATTGAAGGGAGGATGGATGGGGCCATGTATCGCGAGATCTTGACCAACAACCTCCTTCCCTCAGTAAGAGCATTGAAGATGGGTCGTGGCTGGGTCTTCCAGCATGACAACGACCCGAAACACACAGCCAGGGCAACTAAGGAGTGGCTCCGTAAGAAGCATCTCAAGGTCCTGGAGTGGCCTAGCCAGTCTCCAGACCTGAACCCAATAGAAAATCTTTGGAGGGAGCCGAAAGTCCGTATTGCCCAGCGACAGCCCCGAAACCTGAAGGATCTGGAGAAGGTCTGTATGGAGGAGTGGGCCAAAATCCCTGCTGCAGTGTGTGCAAACCTGGTCAAGAACTACAGGAAACGTATGATCTCTGTAATTGCAAACTAAGGTTTCTGTACCAAATATTCAGTTCTGCTTTTCTGATGTATCAAATACTTATGTCATGCAATAAAATGCAAATTAATTACTTAAAAATCATACAATGTGATTTTCTGGATTTTTGTTTTAGATTCCGTCTCTCACAGTTGAAGTGTACCTATGATAAAAATTACAGACCTCTACATGCTTTGTAAGTAGGAAAACCTGCAAAATTGTCAGTGTATCAAATACTTGTTCTCCCCACTGTATGTGTGCTTCCCATTTCCCAGTTTGGAACCAGGACCAGGGGCTCTGCACTGCTCGGCTCACCATCACCTTTGACCCCTGACCCTGTGTGTGTCTGTTAGTGTGTGTATCCAATTTATGTTGTGTTCAATTTCTGTAGTTTCCAATATCCGGTGTGTGTCGGTACCAGTTTCTGTTGTGACAAATGATTATAATGTAGTATTGTACCGTACTGTAGACTCTGCCAACAGCTGTTGCTGTGATTGCTATCTCCCTGTACAAGGCCAGAGGCTCAAACATCCATGTAACATGAGACTATCTATAGAGACCCCCAACAGGCCCGTGTGTAACACAAAGTCTACACACACACACCATCCATATTGTCTGTAATATGTGCTCTCTCTCTCGCTCTATGTAGGTTTAAGGCCAGTTCCCATGGGAGATGAGAAGGATAGTGATAATCCAGGCCACTGGTAGAGGAAGTGCAGATGGAGGAGAGAAATCAACCAGAAGTTCAGGTATCTGAGGTCACAGGGGAAATAAGCTGATTGGTGGTATTAGGAAGTTGAGTGTAGTGTATATTGGCAGCCAGGGCTCTGCCACTGCCCCACGTCAGAGGTACTGAGCCATGCGTCATACGATGACACCATGTTGTCCATGAGGGGGGTGGAGAGAGAGGGGAAGGGGGAGGGAGAGTCTGTGTTGGATGGCATGCTACTCTCAAGAGGCACTTGTAGTTGGCCAGACAGACAAGGTATTGTCTAGAAGGGATACAGCTTTTGACGTTTTGTAACAGGTTTAAAATAATTAATGCAGCAGGTTAGGAGATTTAACGTAGCAGGTTAGGAGAATAAAGCTAAGGTTAGGAAAAGGTTTCGGTTTAGCGAAAATGCAAAACAAATCTAATTTTGATGTCAAATTTGACAAAAGCTGCATCCCATCTAGACATGACTGACAGACAGGCCTTAGTTGTGTAGTGAAAGGTAGCTACTTATAACTAGCTATGCAATGCAGTCTGACCTCATTGTTTATTTTGATATGACTAATGCTGTTGTCGAAACACGTCCTATTGATTTTTTTAACCCGGAAACTGTGGAGAGTAGTTCTATACTGGAGTTTTTCACTGATCTCATTGATTATGACTCAGAGGGTGAGGGGAGCAGCTGTGGTTAGGGGATCTATAACAGTCCATCTTATATTCAACACACTCTCCACTAAGATAAATGCTTATGGAGAATCAGTCATTAGTTCTTTCTCATTCCAGCATGAGCATGATCTCCTATTAAGGCTATCGATTCTACCTCTAGAAAGATATGTATTTTATACATCTTTGTGATAGGTGATAGAATTTCAGTGACAAGCCAGAGTGTAAAAGCTAGGAGTTAGAGTTTTAACTGAGTGCAACTGAGTCCTTTTTGAGCAGAGAACTGAGTCCGATTTCCGCCAGCCACTATGTGATCTACAGATGGATTGATCTCATAGCAACTGCATCGCCATGGCAACCCGGGATACAGATGCCACGCTGAGGTAACTTGACGAGTGATGATTGGATGCTGGACTGACACTTCCCCCCCCAAAAAAAACTGACGACATCGTCTCGTCTTGTTTACACCTTTCTCCTCTTATTTTCTTCTATCCATTGCAACATTCACAGCATCCCCATACAGCTCTCTAATAGGCTACTATTAGATTCCATCCACTTTAGGATTGTTGTGTAATTATCATGTTTATAATTATCATGTGTGTAATGACATATACTTTAATTTAACTTGGGTCTTGCATTAACTGTTGACCATGATCATTACAAATATTCTAAATTCCCCAGAATGGGTAGAGAATAGATATCCACCTAACGGTGCATTACAGCTTTCATAACAACATAACTTCCTGTATCCAATCAGAACACTGGTCCTGTGTTTTACAGAGTCTGACGCACTGAGGGACTGGCAGGAACAACACTTATAGCCTCCTCTCGTGTCCATGTGTCTGCCACCCAGGCTTTCATCTATCTCTAAGTCTCCCTGGAGGAAAGGAGTGTTTGATCAAATGAAATATTATCATAAAAGGTCATCAGATTATTGAGTGAAATGTCATCCCAGCAGAACACTGCTCCTCTCTCTCTCTCCTCCATTGTGTGTGTGTACGTGTGTGTGTGTACGTGTGTGTGTGTACGTGTACGTGTGTGTGTGTGTACGTACTGTTTGACTGATACGTTTGAGTCCCATACAGTACATGTCTTTGTGTCACAAGTGGGGTGGAGGAGCAACAAAACCAGCACGTGTCTTGTGTACTACTGTTCTGAATGCATAACATGTATTCAACCAGGTAGATACAGAGGCATATGTAAAACAGTGGCCATATATATTTAAAGGAAGATGTATGTCAATTGTAAACACTAACCGAAGCCCCAGTTTCCCCTGCTCTACCTAACAACAACCCGTCCCTCTCATTTCAGCAGACCTTCACTGTGCGTGACTTAAAGTGTGGCCGTTTCACGAGATTCAATTTGTGCCAGATAGGACAAGCAGTGTTCCGACCACTCACGTAATGTTCCGACCACTCGTGTAACGTCAGTGTAACCTCACAGTGGTCCGCATGGGGCCGCTGAATGAAACATTTAGAATGGAACACACACAGAGAGATTAGACTGTTGTTATGGTGTTCTGATTCCATCCTACTCTGGGACATGTATTGCTGCTGTGGTTCTGTAAAATTGCTTGTTTGTCCGTCCCCTCAAACAGGGCCAGCTCTTCAGAGGCCCCTTGCCATTACATTTACATGTTTCACTTGATTCTGTAGTAAAAACATTTTTTTGTATCAGTTTGTTGGTTTGGCTTCAGTTGATTGGTGTTCATTTCTGCACAGATGGCCCGTGCACACTGTCCCGTGCACACTGTCCCGTGCACACTGTCCCGTGCACACTGTCCTGGAGTGCTCTGAGATGTCCCAGATCTGTGAGCACCACTCTGCTATGACTCCAGTCACCTGATGTTCAGCCTCTGGTTGTGTTCTAGCCACAGATAGTGATGCTGTCACTGCCTCTGGTGGGTCAGGGTGGGGGAGAGGAGAGCTCTAGAAGCTCATCAGACTAAACTACATATTTTACATCCCCTGCCTTTCCAAATGACAATGATTTGCGCATACAGAGCACTGTTCCTCAAACTCAAACGACGTTATATCGAATTAAATCTTCCCCCACCAGAATGCTCTCCACTGATTAGCTTAGTGAGTGGCATGGGCGGCGGGTTGGGAGTGTTGAAGGGAGTTGATGTGAGTTCACCCTCTCAGCTGAGACCATGGGAATGTGCTTTTCTAGAAACTCAGAGACAGACACTAATGGGGCCACTGTTCAGCAGGAGTCGCTGTGACAAAGAGTTTCGATAAATTTTATGACTTCAATTATCTGATTTAGATGTGTTGTGATGATGGTTCTTCTGGAATAGCTACAAAGGGGTCAAAGTAGAAAGCGAGAAGCGTAAATATGAGCAGAAACATTTGACTGGTCAGCAGACGGAGACCGACAGACGTCAGTCACGGTTCATTCAGTTTATAAGTGGATTCCATAAAAAAATGATTCTGTGGAAAACCCCTTAATCTAAGCTAAGTAATGTTCTTCAAGTGAGTTGACACGTTTACCAAAACCAATGGTGTAACCTTTTTGATGCTATGTGAGGATGAAATAGCACACTTATTATGGGGTCATCACAAGCTAAATGAAACTGCAACTACAACTCGAACACATAACTGAAAACGTTTGAAGGTGGCTGGCTGGTGGGTATAGTAGGTCAGCCATGTTCTCCATGGCACTAGAGAAGAAGAGTGAACCCAACACAGCCTGGTACTCTGCTCAGAGCTCATTAAAGGTATGCAGACTACCGGGATTCCTCCTTTTGATAACTGTCCTTTCTAGTCTCTGGTCTGCTGTAATACTCTGGTCTGCTGTAATACTCTGGTCTGCTGTAATACTCTGGTCTGCTGTAATACTCTGGTCTGCTGTAATACTCTGATCTGCTGTAATACTCTGGTCTGCTGTAATACTCTGGTCTGCTGTAATACTCTGGTCTGCTGTAATACTCTGGTCTGCTGTAATACTCTGGTCTGCTGTAATACTCTGGTCTGCTGTAATACTCTGATCTGCTGTAATACTCTGGTCTGCTGTAATACTCTGGTCTGCTGTAATACTCTGGTCTGCTGAAATACTCTGGTCTGCTGTAATACTCTGGTCTGCTGTAATACTCTGGTCTGCTGTAATACTCTGGTCTGCTGTAATACTTAGGTCTGCTGTAATACTCTGATCTGCTGTAATACTCTGGTCTGCTGTAATACTCTGGTCTGCTGTAATACTCTGGTCTGCTGTAATACTCTGGTCTGCTGTAATACTCTGGTCTGCTGTAATACTCTGATCTGCTGTAATACTCTGGTCTGCTGTAATACTCTGGTCTGCTGTAATACCCTGGTCTGCAGTGTAGTAAGGAGCAAATGTAATAGTTTCTATCAAATTAATAATTTTCTATAAATGAAATGTCCCCCTCTATCAATAGATGTTCATATCAATGAATAGTTTTTTAATATCATGATATGTAATCATAGCTTTCTTTTTTATTTTGATATTATTCAGGTTTTTTAAGAACCTGCAAAAGTACTGAATGATTGATAAACTAATAAACAACCAACGTACTTCTATTGCTTTGATGTTTTAACTGTATGTTTTAAATTATCTAAGTTATTTATTAAATCAATCAATAAATCACTAAATTAATTAATCAACCAGAGACAGTGGAGTTCACCGGGGTCAGAGAGGGTATTGTATGTCTATAATTCACTTCAATAAAATTTACCTTCGGGAAAAATAAAGTTGAATTGAATGTAAAATCCTGCCTCAGGTGGATATGGAAGACTCTTTCATTTAGTTTTATCTGTTTGTGGTTTTGTCATTCCTGGTTCTATATCTGCAATGGCAGTGCACAAGGAGCCCAGACTACTTGTTCTCTCTGTTCTTCTGAATTGCTTAAGGACAGTTACTGTTGGTACGCGGGGCCAGCCCTAGGCATAGGCGACATAGGAGGAGGGACACAGTCAGGGTCTCTACTTACTGTTGAGTTATAATATTAGAATACACAAGGTGCAATTTCGAAATTTGTTTGTGCATTAGCAGCCCATGTCAGCTCAACATTCTTTGATTGGTAAGTTAGTCTAGCCAGCTATCTAAACAAATTACTGACCGGGCATGCAGGACACATTCCCTGTTGGTACAAAGGCACTACAAAAGGCTGTTCTGATCAAACAACTGCATGGGTCAAGCAGATTTGCCTATTGAAAGGGTTAATAATCCCCAGGAGAATCGTTAGAGGTCTGGTCATAGGGATCAAGGGTCAGGTCAAATGGTGTCAACACAAAAAATACATCGGGTCAATAAAAACAAACCCATGTGAATGGGAGCCACTGTGTGAATGGAGTGGAGTTAGTGTACAGGTAATATGGGGTGAAGAATCACGTGTGTGTGTGTGTGTGTGTGTGTGTGTGTGTGTGTGTGTGTGTTTGATTTTTAGGACTTCTGGTCCCCACAAGGATAGCAAAACTAGGAACAAGTGGGGACAATTTGCTGAGGAGAGGTCTATAAGCTCATCAGACTAAACTACGTATTTTAGTGGTTTAGTCTACTAAACTACTAAAAGGAAAACAGGATTAGAAAACAGGATTCAATTAAAACATCTAGAGTAGGACTACAGCTAATGTTAAATATATACATTATTATAGCTTAAATAGACTATTTTGTCGTTAACATTTGAATACTTCAGTAAGGAAAACGGCTATTTTAGGCTTAAGAGTTAGGGTTAGGTGTAGGGTTAGGGTTAGGGTTAGATGTAGGGTTAGATGTAGGGTTAGATGTAGGGTTAGATGTAGGGTTAGATGTAGGGTTAGATGTAGGGTTAGGGTTAGGGTTAGATGTAGGGTTAGATGTAGGGTTAGGTGTAGGGTTAGATGTAGGGTTAGATGTAGGGTTAGATGTAGGGTTAGGTGTAGGGTTAGATGTAGGGTTAGGGGTTAGATGTAGGGTTAGATGTAGGGTTAGATGTAGGGTTAGATGTAGGGTTAGGGGTTAGATGTAGGGTTAGATGTAGGGTTAGGTGTAGTGTTAGGTGTAGGGTTAGGGTTAGGGTTAGGGGTTAGATGTAGGGTTAGATGTAGGGTTAGGTGTAGGGTTAGGTGTAGTGTTAGGTGTAGGGTTAGGTGTAGGGTTAGGTGTAGGGTTAGGTGTAGGGTTAGGTGTAGGGTTAGGGTTAGATGTAGGGTTAGGGGTTAGATGTAGGGTTAGGTGTAGGGTTAGATGTAGGGTTAGGTGTAGGGTTAGGGTTAGGGTTAGGGGTTAGATGTAGGGTTAGGGGTTAGATGTAGGGTTAGATGTAGGGTTAGGTGTAGGGTTAGGTGTAGGTGTAGGGTTAGGGTTAGGGTTAGGGGTTAGATGTAGGGTTAGATGTAGGGTTAGGTGTAGGGTTAGGTGTAGTGTTAGGTGTAGGGTTAGGTGTAGGGTTAGGTGTAGGGTTAGGTGTAGGGTTAGGTGTAGGGTTAGGGTTAGGGTTAGGGGTTAGATGTAGGGTTAGGGGTTAGATGTAGGGTTAGATGTAGGGTTAGGTGTAGTGTTAGGGTTAGGGTTAAAGGTTAGGTGTAGGGTTAGGGTTAGGGTTAGGGGTTAGGTGTAGGGTTAGGTGTAGGGTTAGGTGTAGTGTTAGGTGTAGGGTTAGGTGTAGGGTTAGGTGTAGTGTTAGGTGTAGGGTTAGGTGTAGGGTTAGGTGTAGTGTTAGGTGTAGGGTTAGGTGTAGGGTTAGGGTTAGGGTTAGGGGTTAGGTGTAGGGTTAGGGTTAGGGTTAGGGGTTAGGTGTAGGGTTAGGTGTAGGGTTAGGTGTAGTGTTAGGTGTAGGGTTAGGTGTAGGGTTAGGTGTAGGGTTAGGTGTAGGGTTAGGTGTAGGGTTAGGGTTAGGGGTTAGGGGTTAGATGTAGGGTTAGGTGTAGGGTTAGGTGTAGGGTTAGGTGTAGGGTTAGGGTTAGGGGTTAGGTGTAGGATTAGGGTTAGGGGTTAGGTGTAGGATTAGGGTTAGGGTTAGGGGTTAGGTGTAGGGTTAGGGTTAGGGGTTAGGTGTAGGGTTAGGGGTTAGGTGTAGGGTTAGGTGTAGGGTTAGGGTTAGGGTTAGGTGTAGGGTTAGGTGTAGGGTTAGGGTTAGGGTTAGGTGTAGGGTTAGGTGTAGGGTTAGGTGTAGGGTTAGGTGTTTGAGGTCAAGGTTACGGTTAAGGGTTGTCTTAGGTGACAGCGAATCAACAATACTGTATCCTGTGAGTGAAAAGACGACTGTTTCAAAAAATTACTCACCTCCCCTATTCCAATTCCTCTTCAACTTTCCCCCACCTCTTTTGGGACAAGTGGTCTATTCACTTGCTTGTTAACCAGAGGGAAAACAATTCTAGACCACCTTTACTCCACACACAGAGACGCGTACAAAGCTCTCCCTCGCCCTCCATTTGGTAAATCTGACCATAATTCTATCCTTCTGATTCCTGCTAACAAGCAAAAATTCAAGCAGGAAGCACCAGTGACTCGGTCTATAAAAAAGTGGTCAGATGAAGCAGATGCTAAACTACAGGACTGTTTTGCTATCACAGACTGGAATATGTTCCGGGATTCTTCCGATGACATTGAGGAATACATCACATCAGTCACTGGCTTTATCAATAAGTGCATCGAGGACGTCATCCCCACAGTGACTGTACGTACATACCCCAACCAGAAGCCATGGTTTACAGGCAACATTCACACTGAGCTAAAGGGCAGAGCTGCTGCTTTCAAGGTGCGGGACTCTAACCCGGAAGCTTACAAGAAATCGCGCTATGCCCTGCGACAAACCATCAAACAAGCAAAGCGTCAATACAGGGCCAAGATTGAATCATACTACACCGGCTCCGACGCTCGTCGGATGTGGCAGGGCTTGCAAACTATTACAGACTACAAAGGGAAGCACAGCTGCCGCGAGCTGCCCAGTGACACGAGCCTACCAGACGAGCTAAATCACTTCTATGCTCGCTTCGAGGCAAGCAACACTGAGGCATGCATGAGAGCATCAGCTGTTCCGGATGACTGGGTGATCACGCTCTCCATAGGCGACGTGAGTAAGACCTTTAAACAGGTCAACATACACAAGGCTGCGGGACCAGACGGATTACCAGGACGTGTGCTCCTGGCATGTGCTGACCAACTGGCAGGTGTTTTCACTGACATTTTCAACATGTCCCTGATTGAGTCTGTAATACCAACATGTTTCAAGCAGACCACCATAGTCCCTGTGCCCAAGAACACAAAGGCAACCTGCCTAAATGACTATGGACCCGTAGCACTCACGTCCATAGCCATGAAGTGCTTTGAAAGGCTGGTAATGGCTCACATCAACACCATTACCCCAGAAACCCTAGACCCACTCCAATTTGCATAACACCCAAACAGATCCACAGACACAATCTCTGTTGCACTCCATAATGCCCTTTCCCACCTAGGCAAAAGGAACACCTATGTGAGAATGCTATTCATTGACTACAGCTCAGCGTTCAACACCATAGTACATTTACATTTAAGTAATTTAGCAGACGCTCTTATCCAGAGCGACTTACAAATTGGAACGTTCATACATATTCATCCTGGTCCCCCCGTGGGGAATGAACCCACAACCCTGGCGTTGCAAGCACCATGCTCTACCAACTGAGCCACACGGGACCCTCAAAGCTCATCACTAAGCTAAGGAACCTGGGACTAAACACCTCCCTCTGCAACTGGATCCTGGACTTCCTGACGGGCTGCCCCCAGGTGGTGAGGGTAGGTAGCAACACATCTGCCACGCTGATTCTCAACACTGGAGCTCCCCAGGGGTGCGTGCTCAGTCCCCTCCTGTACTCCCTGTTCATCCACGACTGCATGGCCAGGCACAACTCCAACACCATCATTAAGTTTGCAGACGACACAACAGTGGTAGGCCGGATCACCGACAACGACGAGATAGCCTATAGGGAGGAGGTCAGAGAACCTGGTCGGGTGGTGCCAGAATAACAACCTATCCCTCAACGTAACCAAGACTAATGAGATGATTGTGGACTACAGGAAAAGGAGCACCGAGCACGCCCCCATTCTCATCGACGTGGCTGTAATGGAGCAGGTTGAGATCTTCAAGTTCCTTGGTGTCCACATCAACAACAAACTAGAATGGTCCAAACACACCAAGACAGTCGTGAAGAGGGCACAACAAAGCCTATTCCCACTCAGGAGACTAAAAAGATTTGGCATGAGTCCTGAGAACCTCAAAAGGTTCTACAGCTGCAACATCGAGAGCATCCTGACCGGTTGCATCACTGCCTGGTACAGCAATTGCTCGGCCTCCGACCGCAAGGTACTTCAGAGGGTAGTGTGTACGGCCCAGTACATCACTGGGGCAAAGCTGCCTGCCGTCCAGGACCTCTACACCAGGCGGTGTCAGAGGAAGGCCCTAAAAATTGTCAAAGACCCCAGCCACCCCAGTCATAGACTGTTCTCTCTACTACCGCATGGCAAGCGGTACCGGAGTGCCAAGTCTAGGACAAAAAGGCTTCTCAACAGTTTTTACCCCCAAGCCATAAGACTCCTGAACAGGTAATCAAATGGCTACCCGGACTATTTGCATTGTGTGCCCCCCCCCCTCTTTTACGCTGCTGCTACTCTCTGTTTATCATATATGCGTAGTCACTTTAACTATACATTCATGTACATACTACCTCAATTGGGTCGACCAACCAGTGCTCCCGCACATTGGCTAACCGGGCTATCTGCATTGTGTCCCGCCACTCACCACCCGCCAACCCCTCTTTAACGCTACTGCTACTCTCTGTTCATCATATACGCATAGTGACTTTAACCATACCTACATGTACATACTACCTCAATAAGCTTGACTAACCGGTGTCTGTATATAGCCTTGCTACTGTTATTTTCAAATGTCTTTTTACTGTTGTTTTATTTCTTTACTTACCTACACACAAACACACACACACACATACCTTTTTTTCCGCATTATTGGTTAGAGCCTGTAAGTAAGCATTTCACTGTAACCTGTTGTATTCAGCGCATGTGACAAATAAACTGTGATTTGATTTGATGGGGGGCATTGCCATCCTATGGGGGCATAGCCATGGTAGACAAAATAATGGCCTGCCCAGCATTTTTAGATATGACCCTAAGCATGACGAGATGTTAATTGCTTAATTAACTCAGGAACTACACCTGTGTGGAAGCACCTGTATCCTCGTTTTCTCCATTAGTTTGGCAGTTACTTGTATGTTCATATGTGTAAGAGATCATATATAATCTACAAAATGCTGGTGATATTAATAATACTTGCAAGTACACACTCCATTCTATAGAAATGTGTGCTCATAATAGTGTGGGTTGCCATGGCACACTTATGGAAGCCTAGGCTGATTGCTCAGCTATTTTATTTGGAATTTTTGTTGTGCTTTTTTTTAACCTTTTGTTTTTGAGTAGGTAATCAAGTACTGATCATTTTAATCTAGTAATTTTGAGACTCAATGTTGAAATAGGGTAAGAAATTGTACTTTCCTGCCATTAACAAAGTATAGAAAGATTTTTGTTTTCTTCTGAATATAGCTGCATTGAATACCTGCATTGAAATGTTTCACCTACTATCCCTGGGAGGACTACAGAGGACCACAAAGTACAGAAATGGGGGACACTCGCATGTTTTACTCAGGAGGATTCCTTCATAGTTTCAAGAGGATTAAACAGTAAAATTGATTTATTCAACTTGGAATCCTACAGAAAAAGCTCAAACATCGAGGACAGCAAGGCGGAAGGAATTCCATTCGTAAGCCAAAAGAGCACCCACAGAACTGTACATCTCCCGCTCTTCCTGCTCTATGCAGCAGCGCAGACTCTCTGCGGCTAGTTAAAGTCCATGTATCGCCTTTCAATCAGGCCCCCTTAAGACTGGCACTGTTTAATGCGCAGTCTCTAACAAACAAGTACAAGTTGATCAGTGACAATGACCTGGGACTAATATACTTGACCGAATCGTGGCTCAGAAATTGTGATTTCTACCGACTCAATGAAACATCTCCACCTGCTTATAAATATCTGGAAAAGGCCCGTGCCCATGACAGGAGTTGCGGTCTTGCTGTTTTCCACAAATACTGACCCCAGTCACGCTAATCTCCTTTTATGTGCTCTGGACATACGTTCATTACCCAACTCTCTAAAGACCGTCAGGTCACTCACTCACTAATGGCCACTCAGGGCTATTATTGTCCCTGTAACCACTCCGACATCAACGCAAATGCTATCGAAAATCACATCACACACTCATCAAAACATTATCATGCTTTTAAAACTCATCTCACTGCGATTGATCAATCTGAAGAAAAAAGTTCAGTAACAGGTTGAAACTGAGTGGATAACATGGTCATTGTGGATGTTGTTTCAAAGCCAAACACAACAAAAATGGACAGCACTTTCTAAGGTGATGATTCATTCAAAACACCCATACACATATTAGAGCTGATGGATAAGCATAGGCCTATATTTGAGCTCAATACTGAAAAAACTAAACAAATTAAAATACTGATTGTGCAGTTACAGCCTACAATACTTAGCCTACCGCATTTTATAACGGCAGAAAAACATTTAAAAAACATAGATTTAAGATGTCTTTGGTACATAGTTGCTCTAGCCTATACTCGAAAATTAAACACATTCTAGTAATCGCCTTTAAGTGTGGACTGTATTATTATGCATATTGGATGGACTGATTATTTTACGCTATGCTCAACTTTCTATCCATGATTCTGAGAGAACGTATAGCCCGAGGCAATGCTGTTGGTTCATTGATAGTGCTGCTGGTTTATTGATTGTGCGGGGCTGCTTTGAGTTAGCCAACAATTATAGTGAATTGGATTTTGAATAACCAAGTAATAGGGTATTTTTTTATATTTCAATATTTAATAGGCTGACACATTACTTTATAAACAGAACACAGTATATCACCACTGTGCGTTTACATCTCCTCTCTCTCCTTCATTCCTATCTCTAGCGCGCAGAGAGAACCGTTTTTTAATGAAATATGTTTAGTAGTGAAAACATGTTGCTATCGATGTTCCCGAACACATTTCACTTGGTTTACCAAATGAAGCATTGGGTAGCTGCAGGAACAGGATTGGCGAGCCCATGACATACACCGTTTGGGCGCAATATCACCCGTCACGTAACGAGAGGCTGCCTGCTCCTCAAACAGTGTCTGATGCATGGAGTGAAATAGGCTGTGTTCTTATATAACCAGACATTTCTATATGCAATTCCATGTGAAAGCAGAATTTGCCTACCCGGCATGATTGAAAAACAGGAAAGTGACCTCTATTCCCTATTTGAGTGCATACGGATGACATGTCTTTATTCCCCTGCCCCTGTTCCTGCCCATTTCATAATGGGCCATTCCGAATCAAATGTTACATATTAGTAAAAACCAGATTAAACTGAGAATAGTCTTATGGTTGAAAATATGACCACTTGATGAGAGAACAGCGTGTGTAGCCTGAGGTAAGGAACTGAGGCAAACATTTTTTGAGACTTTTTGAAATCATCAATATCCTAGTCACATCACACAGCCAATATATGATTTGATTTCTAAGACATTCTACGGTTTGTATCACTCAACTAAAGTTGCCAAATAACTCTAAACCAAGCATATACAGTGCTTTAGGAAAGTATTCAGACCCCTTGACTTTTTCCACATTTTGTTAAGTTACAGTCTTATTCTAAAATAGATTTTAAAATTATAATCTTCAGCAATCTAACTACAAAACCCCATAATGACAAAGCAAAAACAGGTTTTTACATTTTTTGCAAATGTATTAAAAAGGAGAAAAAAAACACCTTATTTACCTAAGCATTCAGACCCTTTGCTACGATACTCGAAATTGAGCTCAGGTGCATCCTGTTTCCATTGATCATCCTTGAGATGTTTCTACAACTTGATTTGAAGTACACCTGTGGTAAATTCAATTGATTGGACATGAGGTCCCACAGTTGACAGTGTATGTCAGGGCAAAAACCAAGCCATGAAGTCAAAGGAATTGTTTGTAGAGCTCAAATAAATAATTGTGTTGAGGCACAGATCTGGGAAGAGTACCAAAGAATGTCTGCAACATTGAATGTCCCCAAGAACACAGTGGCATCCATCATTCTTAAGCGGAAAAAGTTTGGAACCTTCCTAGAGCTTACCGCCCGGCCAAACTGAGCAATCGGGGGAGAAGGGCCTTGGTCAGGGAGGTGACCAATGGTCACTCTGACAGAGCTCCAGAATTCCTCTGTGGAGATGGGAGAACCTTCCAGAAGGACAACCATCTCTGCAGCACTCCACCAATCAGGCCTTTATGGTACAGTGGCCAGACCAAAGCCACTCCTCAGGAAAAGGCACGACAGCATGCTTGGAGTTTGCCAAAAGGCACCTAAAGGACTCTCAGACCATGAGGAACAAGATTATCTGGTCTGATGAAACCAAGATTGAACTCTTTGGCCTGAATGCCAAACGTCCCGTCTGGAGGAAACCAGGCACCGCTCGTCACCTGGCCAATACCATCCCTACAGTGAAGCATGGTGGTGGCAGCATCATGCTGTGGGATGTTTTTCAACGGCAGGGACTGGGAGACTAGTCAGGATCGAGGGAAAGATGAACGGAGCAAAGTACAGAGAGATACTTGATGAAAACCTGCTCTAGAACACTTAGGACCTCAGACTGGGGCGAAGGTTCACCATCCAACAGGACAACAACTCAGAGCACACAGCCAAGACAATACAGGACTGGCTTAGGGACAAGTCTCTGAATGTCCTTGAGTGGCCCAGCCAGAGCATGGACTTGAACCCAATCGAAAATCTCTGGAGAGGTGCTTGAACAAGGTACTAATTAAAGGGTCTGAATACTTAAGGAAATGTGATATTTGTTTTTTTGTGTGTAGATTGATGAGGGGAAAAATATATTTAATCCATTTTAGGATAAGGCTGTGATGTAACAAAATGTGGGAAAAAGTGCAGAGGTCTGAATACCTTCCCAATAGAGCACCAGTCAAAAGTTTGGATGCTCATTCAAGGGTTTTTCTTTATTTTTACTATTTTCTACATTGTAGAATAATAGTGAAGACATCAAAACTATGAAATAACACATATGGAATCATGTAGTAACCAAAAAAGTGTTAAAACAAGTCAATATACAGTATATTTTATATTTGAGATTCTTCAAAGTAGCCACACTTTGCCTTGATGACAGCTTTGCACACTCTTGGCACTCTCTCAACCAGCTTCATGAGGAATGCTTTTCTAACAGTCTTGAAGGAGTTCCCACATATGTTGAGCACTTGTTGGCTGCTTTTCCTTTACTTTACGGTCCAACTCATCCCAAACCATCTCAACTGAGTTGAGGTCAATCTACCCATGCTAGATTACGGAGACATAATTTATAGATTGGCAGGAAAGGGTGCTCTCGAGCGGCTAGATGTTCTTTACCATTCGGCCATCAGATTTGCCACCAATGCTCCTTATAGGACACATCACTGCACTCTATACTCCTCTGTAAACTGGCCATCTCTGTATACCCGTCGCAAGACCCACTGGTTGATGCTTATTTATCAAACCCTCTTAGGCCTCACTTCCCCCTATCTGAGATATCTACTGCAGCCCTCATTCTCCACATACAACACCCGTTCTGCCAGTCACATTCTGTTAAAGGTCCCCAAAGCACACACATCCCTGGGTCGCTCCCCTTTTCAGTTTGCTGCAGCTAGCGACTGGAACGAGCTGCAACAAACACTCAAACTGAACAGTTTTATCTCAATCTCTTAATTCAAAGACTAATTAATGGACACTCTTACTGACAGTTGTGGCTGCTATGTATGATGTATTGTTGTCTCTACCTTCTTGACCTTTGCTTTTGACTTTGCCCAATAATGTTTGTACCATGTTTTTGTGCTACTACCATGTTGTCATGTTGTGCTGCTACCATGCTTTGTTTTGTTTTGCTGCCTTGTTATGTTGTTGTCTTAGGTCTCTCTTCATGTAGTGTTGTGTCTCTCTTGTTGTGATGTGTGTTTTGTCCTATATTTATTTGTATTTTATTTTTAATCCCCGTCCCCGCAGGAGGTCTTTTGCCTTTTGGTAGGCCGTCATCGTAAATAAGAATTTGTTCTTAACTGACTTGCCTAGTTAAATAAAGGTTAAATAAAAATTGTGGAGGCCAGGTCATCTGATGCAGCACTCAATCACTCTCCTTGTGGTCGAATAGCCCTTACACAGCCTGGGGGTGTGTTTTGGGTCATTGTCCTGTTGAAAAACATATGATAGTCCCACTAAGCGCAAACCAGATGGGATGGCGTATCGCTGCAGAATGCTGTGGTAGTCATGCTGGTTAAGTGTGCCTTGAATTCTAAATAAATCACTGACAGTGTCACCATCCCACCACCTCCTCCACGCTTCATGTTGCGAACCACACATGCAGAGATCATTCGCTCACCTACTCTCCATCTCACAAAGACACAGTGGTTGGAACCAAAAATCGAATTTGTACTCCTCAGACCAAAGGACAGATTTCCACCGGTCTAATGTCCATTGCTCATGTTTCTTGACCCAAGAAATTCTCTTCTTCTTATTGGTGTCCTTTAGTAGGGGTTTCTTTGCAGAAATTGACCATGAAGGCCTGATTCATGCAGTCTCCTCTGAACAGTTGATGTTGAGATGTGTCTGTTACTTGAACTCTGTGAAGCATTTATTTGGGCTGCAATTTCTGAGGCTGGTAACTCTAATCAACTTGTTCTCTGCATCAGAGGTAACTCTGGGTCTTCCATTCCTGTGGCGGTCCTCATGAGAGCCAGTTTCATCAATGCGCTTGATGGTTTTTGCGACTGCACTTGAAGAAACTTTCAAAGTTCTTGAAATGTTCCAGATTGACAGACTTTGTCTGAACGTAATGATGGACTGTCATTTCTCTTTGCTTATTTGATCTGTTCTTGCCATAATATGGTATTTTACCAAACAGGGCTGTCTTCTGTATACTAACCCTACCTTGTCACAACACAACTGATTGTCTCAAATGCATTAAGAAGGAAAGAAATTCCACAAATGAACTTTTGCCAATTACACCTGTTAATTGAAATGCATTCCAGGTGACTACCTCATGATGCTGGTTGATGGAATGCCAAGAGTGTGCAAAGCTGTCATCAAGGCAAAGGGTGGCAACTTTGAAAAATCTCAAATATCAAATATATTTTGATTTGTGTAACACTTTTTGGTTACTACATGATTTCATACGTGTTATTTCATAGTTTTGATGTCTTCACTATTATTCTACAATGTAGAAAATAGTAAAAATAAAGAAACGAATGAGGAGGTGTGTCCAAACTTTTGACTGGTACTGTATATTTATAGATTTTTTTCTATTTTATGCACTTTGAGATTATACAAGAATAATGAAAAGTGCTTTACAAATGTACTAAATGATTATTAAGTTCCTCCTGGGTCAGGTTCTACCTGGCATTACTTCATATGTTAAATAGCCCTGTTTCATAACCCTAAGTCCCCACCCCTCATAAATCACATCATTTTTACCTTCTCTCAAACTGGTGAAACAGCCGTCATTCACAGACGTAATTCACAGACGTAATCCACAAACGTAATTCACAATACACCTAATCATGTTTGCAGTACACCTAATCATGTTTGCAGTACATTTAACCATGCTTGCAGTACAGCTAATCATGCTTGCAGTACATCTAATCATGTTTGTAGTACAGCTAATCATGTTTGCAGTACAGCTAACCATGTTTGTAGTACAGCTAATCATGTTTGCAGTACATCTAACCATGCTTGCAGTACATCTAATCATGTTTGCAGTACATTTAACCATGTTTGCAGTACAGCTAATCATGCTTGCAGTACATCTAATCATGTTTGCAGTACATTTAATCATGTTTGTAGTACATCTAACCATGTTTGCAGTACAGCTAATCATGTTTGCAGTACATTTAATCATGTTTGCAGTACAGCTAATCATGTTTGCAGTACAGCTAATCATGTTTGCAGTACAGCTAACCATGTTTGCAGTACATTTAATCATGTTTGCAGTACAGCTAACCATGTTTGCAGTTTCAGCTAATCATGTTTGCAGTACATTTAATCATGTTTGCAGTACAGCTAATCATGTTTGCAGTACATTTAATCATGTTTGCAGTACAGCTAATCATGTTTGCAGTACATTTAATCATGTTTGCAGTACAGCTAATCATGTTTGCAGTACAGCTAATCATGTTTGCAGTACATCTAATCATGTTTGCAGTACAGCTAACCATGTTTGCAGTACAGCTAATCATGTTTGCAGTACATCTAATCATGTTTGCAGTACAACTAATCATGTTTGCAGTACATTTAATCATGTTATTTTTTGGTGAAACTGGCAAACTATTGCTAGTTTTTTGTACATCTAATCATTGCAGCCTAATCAATGATTGAACTTGCACATGAAGTGGGAAAATAGCATTGAAAAGATTTGAATGACATAAATAGGCCTTGATCTATGTGTCAGTAAGACGCTTTCAGGAGTCATAAGATCAATGTGTTCTAACATTTTATTACAAATATTTGTTCAGTAAAATATACACAATTTACAGAACATTTTGTTGAGGACATTGCTAGTCGCCAAGTACTCTAGTATCAAATAACATCAGTATCAGTTTTCTGGTTTAAAACCATTTAAAAACTGAACTTCACAACAACACTAGAGTAAAAGGTATTAGCCTTTCAGACACAAGCACGCGAGCACACACACACACACACACACACACACACACACACACACACACACACACACACACACACACACACACACACACACACACACACACACACACACACACACACACACACACACACACACACACACACACACACACACCTTCAAGGTAGAGCCATAGAAAAATAAAGTGATCATAATCAAATGATGCTCAAATTGAAATAAGTCAAAATGTTGCAGAGGTTCAAATCAACAGGACATATCCTTACAAAAACAAAGAAAACAAAACATGAGGAACAAGACAGCAGAACTGCAAAGCCTATCATGCGTTTTACATCATAATAAACATGAACAATGTCTGTCTGCGTCCTGTTATAACGCTTCTGAACCAAAACAACATGTAGAGGCATATGTGCAGTGTGTCAAGAGTTTGTAGCAGCATCTGAATACTTATTTGATGTGTGGACACTTTACGCGCCGCAGGTAATGGTTATCTTTAAGTTAAACGTGGACCACCACTGTTCTGGAATTCTCCAAATCGTTCCGGTATTGCACGAGCCAGTTCCTCAACTCTGATATCCGGTAGCCCTCTGGTCCTCTGGCCCCCTGATACACGACCCGCTCATCCCTCAGGATATAAAGTCTCTCAAAATAGGCTCCATACGCCGCGTTAGACGAGTTGTCCATATTATCCACCGCCACGTTGCTGCCGGGCACCTCGGAGTGCATCAGCTGAGCGGCTTTCAGTCTGTCCTCTAGACAACAGTGCTTGGGTATCTGGTACGGTGCATCGGAGCTCACCCAGCCGTCCGAGGGATGCGCCTCCTCGATGTATACAAGCAGAGAGTCAGCGATGTCCGCGTACTGGCTCGCGACGCGCTGAAACGCGGCCAAGCGCGTCATAAACGGTGGTCAGGAGCAACTGCCGAAGTTGAGGATGAGAGGTCTCCTCCCTTTCACATAGTCCAGGACTCTGACCCTGCGCCGGTCCTTCAGCTGCACCACCTCTGTGTTGGGCGCGATAAATCCAAGGTGCGCTGATTTGAAAAAGTCTAATTTCTGTCCATACCATACGGCTCTGAGCGACTCCAGGGTGAACATCTTGTTGGAGTCGGAGACGCAGACGGGCGGGTCATCGCGGCTGCTGCCCTGCTCCCTCATCTTCAGCAGCACCTTCCTCCTGATGCACAGGAAGTCCAGGAGCCACAGCATCAGCGCTGCCAGGAGGAACCGGGGCAGCAAAACCAGACAGAGGGCTGCGTGTTTCAGGGCCCGCACCGTCAGGACACCTGCAGTCTCCTGCATCTCGCCCTGACGATTATATCCGACCGGCAAGACAGGCAGGCAGGCAGGCAGATAGAGACAATGGTATCAGTCACCTTTTCCCATCTGTTTTCAGCCTCTGCTTATCAGAGTTGTGCTTTTTATAGGAGCAGCAGGATTTGAATGAAAAAAACAACCCGCCTCCACAGCTAGTGCCGCCCTCTCACATGGCGGGGATTACCTCCAGTCAACTCTCCCCGGTTCCCCTGGGAGAGGGGGAGAGAGAGAAGGAGAAAGCGAGAGGGAGGGAGGGAGGGAGAGATAAATAGTGTGTGTGTGTGTGTGTGTGTGTGAGGGAGAGAGGAACACGGCCACGGGTCCGTTTTTTTTGCGGACTCGTCACGTCATAACTGGCACTTATTTTGGGGTGAATCACTGTAGTTACCGGTAAATGATCTCCAAATGGAGAAATAGCATACTTTACAACACCTGTTTGTCGGAAAGGGATGTCTAATGAACAAGGTGAATTTAAATATGGCACAAATGTGCTCAGAATTCACACATTTAGGGCACAAAAACATAGCCACCTCTTTTCAAATCAAACACGACGAAAAAGACCGGACTCTGTAGGCCTACATTTTGTGATTAAGAGAAATGAGACTGTTGTGATCCTTTTCAGAAGAAATACGTATTTCACGTTCATGCTGTTGCATCGGGAAGATATTGAAGAGCCTAGACCCTAGAGCAATTCATTATTTTTGTTAACAAATTTAAACGCCTGCCCAATCTTTAAATGTATTCAAGGAACGTTGATTACTTGTCTCACGAAACTAGGTTCATTAAAATATGAAAAGTCTTGAAAGCTTTTTAAAAATCTGTGTATTTCAGCCCATGGGTTTTAAATTCAGCAAATCATTTCACACTAGACGGCGCTCTCCCATACCAATGATGTGCAGTGCGCATTGGGCACCTTCAAAAAAAGCGTCGGTTATTTGAGGTCAGTATCCTACTCTCTCTCTCTCTCTCTCTCAACTTTCCCAATGCGAGTATTACCTGATTCCTTCTCAGAGCAATAAGATTACTCAGCCCCATAGGACTGGGCTAATCAATAATATCCGTTAAGTGATGTTACAGACAAGGGAATGGATTATCCAGTTATTGCGCTGAGGAACTAATCAATCATACGTGTCTGGTCACAAGAGGTGTTAAATAATCTGACCAAATCATTTAGGAAACCTAAAAAATACTGATCTTTTTATTTCCATGAACTGATTCCGACTCGCATATAATGTCGTGAAATAACTAATTCAAGTAGGCAAATTAGGGCTAGAATGTGCTGATTCGTGTCGAGGTTAAAACTCTACAAAACGCAATTCTCCTGCACTCAGTATGTACAGTATGATAACATGCTTTATTGCTAATCAACAATGGTTGATATAACTTTGTTATGAGGTCGTGACATTTTGATTAGACAAAAGTTGGTAAGATAGAGATACAGTATGTTGCTGGTGTGGATAGTGCGTGACCTCGGCTTTGCATGCGTCATTACGCGCTGGGTGCGTTTACACCGACAGATGTACAGATGTTTACACCGACAGATGTCCTATAATAATCTCTGTTAAATTGTATGGAATCAGGACATGTTTCAATTGATCTCCATTTCAAAACGGCCGTTTTCAATTCTAACCAAATTCGACATATCTAATGTATTTAAGGTACTGAATTTCAAGAACATATTCAATTACAAAGACCAGGGAGATTTTTCGAAAGCCTCAAAGCAGGGCAGTGATTGGTAGATTGGTAACACCAACAAAGAAGACATTGCATATCTCTTTAAGCATTGTCAAGTTAATAATTATGCTATGGATCATGTATTAAACCACTCAGACACAACAAAGATGCAGCCAACCTACTGAACTGAGCTGCAGGACAAGAATGAAACTGCTCAGGGATGTCAACATGAGGCCTTTGGTGTTATTAAAACAGCTACAGAGTTCAATAACTGTGATGGGAGTAATAAAAGAGGATGGATCAGCAGTACTGTAGTGACTCCACAATAGTCACCTAAATGACAGAGTGAAAAGGAGAATATAAACAACTATTCTAAAACATGCACCCTTCATGCAACAAGGCCCTAAAGGCATACTGAAAAAAACTAACATTTTGAAGGGGTAGTGGCTGCATCATGGTATGGGTATGCTTGACATCAGGAATAACTGGGGAGATTTTCAGGATAAAAATAAATGGGATGGACCTAAGCACAAAAAGCAAAAACAGGTTTTTAGAAATGTTTGCTAATTTGTATTTAAAAAAAGGATATCACATTTACATAAGTATTCAGACCCTTAACTCGGTACATTCTTGAAGCACCTTTGGCAGCAATTACAGCCTTGACTCTTCTTAGGTATGACGCTAAAAGCTTGGCACACCTGTAATTGGGGAGTTTCTCCCATTCTTCTCTCCAGATCCTGTCAAGCTTTGTCAGGTTGGATGGGGAACGTCGCTGCAAAGCTATTTTCAGGTCTCTCCAGAGATGTTCAATCACGTTCAAGTCCGGGCTCTGGCTGGGCCACTCAAGGACATTCAGAGACTTGTCCTGAAGCCACTCCTGCATTGTCTTGGCTGTGTGCTTAGGGTTGTTGTCCAGTTGGAAGGTGAACCTTCGCCCCAGTCTGAGGTCCTAAGTGCTCTGGAGCAGATTTTCATCAAGGATCTCTCTGTACTTTGCTCCGTTCATCTTTCTCTCAATCCTGACTAGTCTCCCATTCCCTGTTGCTGAAAAACATCCCCACAGCATGCCACCACCATTCTTCACAGTAGGGATGGTCCCAGGTTTCCTCCAGACATGACGCTTGGCATTCAGGCCAAAGAGTTCAATCTTGATTGTGTTTCTCATGGTCTGAGAGTCCTTAGGTGCCTTTTGGCAAACTCCGAGTGGGCTGTCGTGCCTTTTCCTGAGGAGTGGCTTCCGTCTGCCCATTGTACCATAAAGGCCTGATTGGTCGAGTGCTGCAGAGATGGTTGTCCTTCTGGAAGGTTCTCCCATCTCCACAGAGGAACTCTAGAGCTCTCTGAGTGACCATCGGGTTCTTGGTCACCTCCCTGACCAAGGCCCTTCTCCCCTGATTGCTCAGTTTGGCCGGGCAGCCAGCTCTAAGAAGTGTTTTGGTGGGTCCAAACTTCTTCCATTTAAGGATGATGGAGGCCACTGTGTTCTTGGATCTTTAATGCTGCAAAAATGTTTTGGTACCCTTCCCCAGATCTGTGCCTCAACACAATCCTGTCTCTGAGCTCTACAGACAAGTCATTTGACCTCATGGCTTGGTTTTTGCTCTGACTTGCACTGTCAACTGTGGGATCTTATATAGACCAGAGTGTGTGTGTCTTTCCAAATCATGTCCAATCAATTGAATTTACCACAGGTGGACTCGTTGTAGAAGGATGATCAAATGAAACAGGATGCCCCTGAGCTCAATTTCGAGTTCCAAAGCAAAGTATCTGAATACTTATGAAAATAATGTATTTGTGTTTTTTTTGTAATAAAATACCAACAATTTCTACAAACCAATTTTTTCTTTGTAATTATGGGGTATTGTTTGTAGATTGAGTTTTTTTTATTTGTAGAATAAGCCTGTGATCTAACAAAATGTGGACAAAGTGAAGGGGTCTGAATACTTTTCGAATGCACTGTACATACACATACTGCATATACGGAGTGTACAAAACATTAAGAACACTTTACTAATATTGAGTTGCACCCCCCATTTTCCCTCAGAACAGCTTCAATTCGTTGGGCATGGACTCTACAAGATGTGAAAAGCGTTCCACAGGGATGCTGGTCCATGTTGACTCCATTGCTTCCCACATTTCTGTCAAGTTGTCTGGAAGTAATTTTTGTGGTGGAACATTCTTGATACACACGGGAAAGTGGTGTGTGTGGAAAACCCCAGCAGCGTTGCAGTTCTTGACACAAATCGGTGCGCCTTTCACCTACTACCATAATGTCTATAAACAATGACAAGCCGCCGGGGTCTGACAACCTGGATGGAAAATTACTGAGGATAATAGCAGATGATATTGCCACTCATATCTTCAATTTAAGCCTACTAGAAATGGGTGCCCTCAGGCCTGAAGGGAAGCAAAAGTCACTTTGCTACACCAGAATAGTAAAGCCACCTTTACTGTCTCCAATATCCAACCAATCAGCCTGTTAACAACCCTTAGTAAACTTTTGGAAAAAATTGTTTGACCAGATACAATGCTATTTCACAGTAAACAAATTGACAACAGACTTTCAGCATGCTGATAGGGAAGAACATTCAACAAGCACAGCACTTACACAAATGACTGATGATTGGCTGAGAGAAATTGATGATAATGTCAAAAGCTGCAATTTTTTCTATCGATCATAGTCTGCTGCTGTAAAAACCAAATGTGTTATGGCTTTACACCCCATGCTATATTGTGGATAAAGAGTTACCTGTCTAACAGATTTGAAAAACCGGTAAAAATACACTTTATGGAACACCGGGGACATTGAAGAAACACACACAAAGGTATAGACACACGCATACGCACACAAGCGAAAGCACACACACTCTACACAGACGTACATTGTAATATTGTTGTATGGTGGTACTATACAGTGCCTTGCGAAAGTATTCACCACCCTTGGCATTTTTCCTATTTTGTTGCCTTACAATCTGGAATTAAAATAGATTTTTGGGGGATTTGTATCATTTGATTTACACAACATGCCTACCACTTTGAAGAAGGAAAATATTTTTTATTGTGAAACAAACAACAAATAAGACAAATAAACAGAACTCGAGTGTGCATAACTATTCACCCCCCCCCCCCCCCCCAAAAGTCAATATTTTGTAGAGCCACCTTTTGCAGCAATTACAGCTGCAAGTCTCTTGGGATATGTCTCTATAAGCTTGGCACATCTAGCCACTGGGATTTTTGCCCATTCTTCAAGGAAAAACTGCTCCAGCTCCTTCAAGTTGGATGGATTCCTGCTTGTGTACAGCAATCTTTAAGTCATACCACAGATTCTCAAGTGGATTGAGGTCTGGGCTTTGACTAGGCCATTCCAAGACATTTAAAGGTTCCCCTTAAACTACTCGTGTTGCTTTAGCAATGCGCTTAGGGTCATTGTCCTGCTGGAAGGTGAACACCCGTCCCAGTCTCAAATCTCTGGAAGACTGAAACAGGTTTCCCTCAAGAATTTCCCTGTATTTAGCGCCATCCATCATTCCTTCAATTCTAAGCAGTTTCCCAGTCCCTGCCGATGAAAAACATCCCCACAGCATGATGCTGCGGATGACAGACAATGAAACATGCAATAACACCTTGCACACTCTTGCCTGCATCTAGCTTATCTAGGGTGTAATCATTAGTCCAACACTTACAAATGAAAGTTTCTATTGGACAAATTCAAGTATTTTTATCCCCGTTTTGTTTGCTTCTGTTGAATACACCCCTGATCACTCATAAACACAGTTCACTTTCATACATAGCAGCCACGTTGTATTCATTCTAGCCTCTATGCTCTCTCCTCCTCTCACCTTTTCCCTTCGTTTGTGGACTTCAATGAACAACACATCAGCTGTATGTGACCAGACAAAAAAACGTTCCAAACCATGTCATAACCCCTACACACGGCCTACATTGTTGTTCCCATATTAGCTAAAGTATCGTCCCAGTCAACATAGCAAATAGAACTAATGCGTTAGTAAACCTGCTACAATCATGCAGTAATGTTAGTGTATAGTCAGTCATCTGTTAGACCAATGGGCCCCAGTGGCAATAAATGAATAAAACCAAAAGCTTACCTTGACTTGGAAGAGTTCCAGTGTTGTGTTGGACAGTCATAGCCAGCTAGCTAACATAGCATCATCCCTCTGTTTGAGCCTGGTGTTTGAGTAACTTAACTAGCCAGCTGCATTTGCTAGCTAAGTAAGTGAAACTGAAAGTGAAAAAAATGACAGTCTCTCTTACTACTTTAGTTTTTGAAGAAACTAATTTGTTGAAAACTGTTCAACTATACTCTTTCTTTGAGTCAACTACTCACCACATGTTATGCACTGCTAGCTAGCTGTAGCTTATGTTTTCAGTACTAGATTAATTTTCTGATCCTTTGATTGGGTGGACAACATGTCAGTTCATGCTACAAGAGCTCTGATAGGTTAGAGGATGTCCTCCGGAAGGGGTCATAATTACTGTATAAGTCTATGGAATGGGGTGAGAACCAAGAGCCTCCTAGGTTTTGTATTGAAGTCAATGTACCCAGAGGAGGACGGAAGCTAGCTGTTCTCTGGCTACCCCATGGTGCTACTCTACAGAGTGTTGAGGCTATTGTAGACCTTCATTGCAAAACAGTGTGTTTTAATCAATTATTTGGTGACGTGAATATATTTATTATAGTTTTATTTAAAAGGATAACTTTTTCGATGTTTTACAATTTTTATGAAATTCACTGAGGAGGATGGTCCTCCCTTTCCTCCTCTGAGGAGCCTCCACGGATGCAGTGGTGTAATAATGTTATATGATGTACTGTTTTATCTTTTGTTTAATATGTAATGTAAGTTCCTTAATGTGTTTGCACCCCAGGAAGAGTAGCTGCTCCCTTGGCAACAGCTAATGGGGATCCCTAATAAATACAAAAATACACCGTTCAAAGGCAGATCTTTTGTCTTGCCTATTCATCCTCTGAACGGCATACATACACAATCCATGTCTCAATTGTCTCAAGGCTTAAAAATCCTTCTTTAACCTGTCTCCTCCCCTTCATCTACACTGATTTGAAGTGGATTTAACAAATGACATCAATAAGGGATCATAACTTTCGCCTGGATTCACCTGGTCAGTCTATGTTATGGAAAGAGCAGGTGTTCTTAATGTTTTGTACACCCAGTGTACATGTACACAGGATCATTAGTTCAACATCCCATTGTTTTCAGTCCCTGAATAATTCATGCCAATAAAGTTAACCTCGTAATAATGCATTGTTGTGTCATTTTAGAGTTGGAGATTGACACATCTGCATGTTGCACTTTTCATTTTTCAATAAACAATGCTATATTTTTCGAGGAGGTTTTTGGAGGCCTATGCATAATCTCGTCCACCAGCCGGATCTCTCTTGAGCCTGGGGACGAGGTTAGTCTATACATAAAAGTTTTAGATATTTTAAATGTATAACTCTACACACAGGCCTGCTATATAATTATTGAATAGTATCACATAATCAAATAAAAACCTCCAAAGGTGTTTGTTTGGTTAAGAGGGGGGATGTTGGAGATCTTGTTAATTGATCTTGTTAATTGATCTCATGTGACAGATGTGTTTTGACAAACAACACTTAGTTCCCTGACAAACCAAATGGGACATTGTGTACTAACTCACAAGAGCTATAATCCTGGGTTACAGCTCAGGCTAATGCGGTCTGGACTTCTGAAGAAGACCCGGGTCCCTGCACCAGTCTGCTACATTAGTACCTGAGAGGTGGATAGGTGAAGAGACTTGGTAAACACACAGGCACACTAGCTAGAACCGTTTGAATCCAGAGAAAACAGATGTTAGAAGCGAGTAAGCCTGTGAATATGCCGACAGGGTCAAGTGGCCTAAGGAATAATTCAGTGAATGAAGACAGTGAATGTTCCTGAGTGGTGACATAAATCTACTTGAAAAAATATGGCAAGACTTGAAAATTGCTGTAGCCATGATCCCCAACATCTTGACAGCGTTTGAAGAATTTTGAATAGAATTATGGGCAAATATTGCACAATCCAGGTGTGCAAAGCTCTTAGAGACTGACCCAAGAAGATTCAGAGCTGTAATATCTGCTTATATACAACGATCGTGATGTGCCGGCAGGCTCTGTCCAATATTCATTATCATTGAGAGGAAGTCAAGGTAAACCAGCTAACTTTCTGTGTCTCTGTGTTCCTGGGTTCTGTGACTGTCACACTCTTCAACTCCTAACACGTCCAGTAGAGCCTCAAGTAGCCTTTCATCACCCCTTAGAGACCTAGTTTCAACACAAAAGAGACGTGTGTAAAGTAAACAACTTAAACTCTTAATCTCTCTCTCACACACACACAAGAATTCAATGGCCACAGTTGCTGTTTCACATTCTCAGAGATTTCTCTGGCTGAATACTAGGGCTTTTTGATATATGTGCCTGGCTTGACTCCTTGTTTTATTTTTATGTCTTGTGCCACTTTTTTATTTGCTGCTGTGGCTCGTCAGTGAATGTGTCACTACGAGCTGGGTGCACTTACACCGACCAGATGTACAGTATAGGCCTATAATAATCTATGGCCTATTTTCAATAGTGGGGGATCAGGATGTGTTTCAATTGATCTCCATTTCAAACAGCTGTTTTCAATTCTAACCAGATTGAAAATATCTTAACATAGGCTAATTTGTTCAACATGCCATTCTTTTCAGCCCCCGAAAATGCATTGTTGTGTCATTTTAGAGTCTAAAATGTATACATCTGCTCGTTGCACTCTCTCTTCTCCACTAATAGGAGGGTTTATATTTGTTTAGACTTTTTCTCTCTCTTACATTTACATTTAAGTCATTTAGCTGACGCTCTTATCCAGAGCGACTTACAATTTGGAAAGTTCATACATATTCATCCTGGTCCCCCCGTGGGGAATGAACCCACAACCCTGGCGTTGCAAGCGCCATGCTCTACCAACTGAGCCACACGGGACCAGTCTTGAGCCTGGGGATGAGGCTAGCCTATACCTAAAAGTTGTAGATATCTTTTACTTTGTGTACTAACTCACAAGAGTTATAATCCTGGGTTACAGCTAAGACTAAGGCGGTCTGGACTTCTGAAGAAGACCTGGGTCCCTGCACCAGTCTGCTACATTGATTCCCCTGATCCGGATTATGGATTTGTTCTTAACTGACTTGCCTAGTTAAATAAAGGTTAAATAAAATATCTATTTAAAAAATGGCACAGATGCTTGGTTTACTGCTGAGAGAGGAGAGAGGTGTTTCCTTGAACTCCAGCGCCTTCAGAAAGTATTCATACCCCTTGACTTATTCCACGTTTTGTTGTGTCACTGCCTGAATTCAAAATGGATTAAGTCTTTCTTTTTTTACTCATCTACACACAATACCCCCATAATGACAAAGTTAAAACTTATGATACCTCGTGTACATACATATACAGTGCCTATGGAAGGTCTACACCCTCATTGGATTTCTACACACACACGCTTCCTAGAACCGTTTGAGTCCATGGAAAGCAGAGGTCAGTAGCAGGTCAGCCTGTGAACATGCCAGCAGGGTCAAATGGCCTAAGGGATGATCCTATAGTCTCTTAAGCTCTGCCAAGTCTACTAAATATTTTACACAGCAATTATAATTACCCACTCACCATGTTTACACCACAGCTTAAATGGCAGCTTAGTTTCAAAGTACATCCTATCTCTCTGGTCAAAGTACATCCTTTCTCTCTGGTCAGCGAACATCCTTTCTCTCTGGTCAAAGTACATCCTTTCTCTCTGGTCAGCGAACATCCTATCTCTCTGGTCAAAGTACATCCTTTCTCTCTGGTCAGCGAACATCCTATCTCTCTGGTCAAAGTACATCCTTTCTCTCTGGTCAGCGAACATCCTATCTCTCTGGTCAAAGTACATCCTTTCTCTCTGGTCAGCGAACATCCTATCTCTCTGGTAAAAGTACATCCTTTCTCTCTGGTCAGCGAACATCCTATCTCTCTGGTCAGCGAACATCCTTTCTCTCTGGTCAGCGAACATCCTATCTCTCTGGTCAAAGTACATCCTTTCTCTCTGGTCAGCGAACATCCTATCTCTCTGCTCAAAGTACATCCTTTCTCTCTGGTCAGCGAACATCCTATCTCTCTGGTCAAATCAAATCAAATCAAGTTTATTTTATATAGCCCTTCGTACATCAGCTAATATCTCGAAGTGCTGTACAGACACCCAGCCTAAAACCCCAAACAGCAAGCAATGCAGGTGTAGAAGCACGGTGGCTAGGAAAAACTCCCTAGAAAGGCCAAAACCTAGGAAGAAACCTAGAGAGGAACCAGGCTATGAGGGGTGGCCAGTCCTCTTCTGGCTGTGCTGGGTGGAGATTATAACAGAACTATGCCAAGATGTTCAAAATGTTCATAAGTGACAAGCATGGTCAAATAATAATCATGAATAATTTTCAGTTGGCTTTTCATAGCCGATCATCAAGAGTTGAAAATAGCAGGTCCGGGACAAAGTACATCCTTTCTCTCTGGTCAGCGAACATCCTATCTCTCTGGTCAAAGTACATCCTTTCTCTCTGGTCAGCGAACATCCTATCTCTCTGGTCAAAGTACATCCTTTCTCTCTGGTCAGCGAACATCCTATCTCTCTGGTCAAAGTACATCCTTTCTCTCTGGTCAGCGAACATCCTATCTCTCTGGTCAAAGTACATCCTTTCTCTCTGGTCAGCGAACATCCTATCTCTCTGGTCAAAGTACATCCTTTCTCTCTGGTCAGCGAACATCCTATCTCTCTGGTCAAAGTACATCCTTTCTCTCTGGTCAGCGAACATCCTATCTCTCTGGTCAAAGTACATCCTATCTCTCTGGTCAAAGTACATCCTTTCTCTCTGGTCAGCGAACATCCTATCTCTCTGGTCAAAGTACATCGTATCATTCATTCTGATTTCGTTTATTTATTATTATCAGCCCTGGTATCTAGATGTCAGTCAGGCTGCTTCACTTGAACTGAGGGAATGGACGATGTCGCGATTCTGCTTACGTACTAAGATCGTGATGTGCCGGCAGGCTCTGTCCATTATTCTTTATCATTAAGAGGAAGTCAAACTAAACCAGACATCTTTCTGTGTCTCTGTGTTCCTGGGTTCTGTGACTGTCACACTCTTCAACTCCTAACACGTCCAGTAGAGCCTCAAGTAGCCTTTCATCACCCCTTAGAGACCTAGTTTCAACACAAAAGAGACGTGTGGTAAGTAAACAACTTCCTCTCTGAAACTCCACTCACTCACCCACCCAACCAACCACCCACCCACCACAATAATTAAACATTCTCAGAGATCTATCTGGCTGACAACAACTAGGGATTTGTAAAATATGAGTGCCCGGCCTGACTCCTTGATCTTTTTTTTTTCTTTTTTTTTTTGCTGCTCTGGCTGGTCAGTGGCCTCAGCTGTGAATGTGTCATTACGCACTTGGTGCGCTTACACTGACCAGACGAAAAGGCTTATAATAATCTATAGCTTTTATTAAATTGTGGGGAATCAGGACGTGTTTCAATTTGGTCTCCATTTCAAAACCTTTTTTCAATTCTAACCAAATTAGGGGTGGAAATATTTTAGGTGCCCCAATATTTCAGTCAGCACAACTAGGGATATTTAAGACTGACCAAAAGTCTTAGCAGAAATGCAGTTAAGATATCACATGCAACAAAACAGACAGACATTCCCCTTTTTTAAAACTTTTATGGGACATTATTTTTGTCTAGCTTCTGTGAAAAGTTTGGTCATGATAGGTGGTCAGTGACTGTAGGAAGCCTGCTTAGGAACATTACCTTACAAATTTTTGTTCATAATTTTGTAAAAAATAAGGCTTCTTCCATTTTCCTCTATTGGACCTAACTGTCAAAGGCTTGTAGGCTTGTAAGCTTTATGGCTGTTTGTTTGTTTGCCTTTCACATGTGAAAGCCACTGCTGGCCATATCAACGGCGATGGTAGGCTAAAGCTACGGATATACATTTGGTAGCAATACAGTAAGTGGACATTCAGCACGGTTACTCAACATGTACGGCACTAACACAAATAACTGATGATTGGCTGAAAGAAATTGACAACAAGAAGATTGTGGGAGCTGTTTTGTTAGACTTCAGTGCAGCTTTCAACATTATCGATCATAGTCTGCAGCTGAAAAAATGTGCAATACCAGTCAACAGCTGACACACCTACTCATTTCAGGGTTTTTCTTTATTTTTACTATTTTCTACATTGTAGAATAATAGTGAAGACATCAACTATGAAATAACACATATGGAATCATGTAGTAACCAAAAAAGTGTTAAAGAAATCAAAATATATTTTAGGTTCTTCAAAGTAGCCACCCTTTGCCTTGATGTTAGCTTTGCACACTCTTGGCATTCTCTCAACCAGCTTCATGAGGTAGTCACCTGGAATGCATTTCTATTATCAGGTGTGATTGGCAAAAGTTCATTTGTGGAATTTCTTTCCTTCTTAATGCATTTGAGCCAATCAGTTGTGTTGTGACAAGGTAGGGTTAGTATACAGAAGATAGCCCTATTTGGTAAAATACCATATTATGGCAAGAACAGATCAAATAAGCAAAGAGAAACGACAGTCCATCATTACTTTCAGACAAAGTCTTTCAATCCGGAAAATTTCAAGAACTTTGAAAGTTTCTTCAAGTGCAGTCGCAAAAAACATCAAGCGCTTTGATGAAACTGGCTCTCATGAGGACCACCACAGGAATGGAAGACCCAGAGTTACCTCTGATGCAAAGGATAAGTTGATTAGAGTTAACTGCACCTCGGATTGCAGCCCAAATAAATGCTTCACAGAGTTCAAGTAACAGACACATTTCAACATCAACTGTTCAGAGGAGACTGTGTGAATCAGGCCTTCATTGTCAAATTGCTGCAAAGAAACCACAACTAAAGGACACCAATAAGAAGAAGAGACTTGCTTGGGCAAAGAAACATGAGCAATGGACATTAGATCGTTGGAAATCTGTCCTTTGGTCTGAGGAGTCAAAATGTTAGATTTTTGGTTCCAACCGTCGTGTATTTGTGAGGCGCAGAGTAGGTGAACGGATGATCTCCGCATGTGTGGTTCCCACCATGAAGCGTGGAGGAGGAGGTTTGATGGTGTGGGGGTGCTTTGCCGGTGACACTGTCTGTGATTTATTTAGAATTCAAGGGAAACTTAACCAGCATGGCTACCACAGCATTCTGCAGCGATGCGCCATCCCATCTGTTTTGCACTTAATGGGACTATCATTTGTTTTTCAATAGGACAATGATCCAACACACCTCCAGGCTGTGTAAGGGCTGTTTGACCAAGAAGGATAGTGCTGCATCAGATGACCTGGCCCCCACAATCCCCCGACCTCGACCTAAATGAGATGGTTTGGAATGAGTTGGACCGCAGAGTGAAGAAAAAGCAGCCAACAAGTGCACGGCATATGTTAGAACTCATTCAAGACTGTTGAACAAGCGTTCCAAGTGAAACTGATTGAGAGAATGCCAAGAGTGTGCAAAGCTGTCATCAAGGCAAAGGGTGGCTACTTTGAAGAATCTCAAATCTCAAATATATTTAGATTTGTTTAAAACTTCTTAAGACTAGGGGGCGATATTTTCGCTTTTGGCTAAAAAGGCGTACCCATTTGAAACTGCCTATTTCTCAGCCCCCGAAACTAGAATATGCATATAATAGTCACATTAGGATAGAAAACACTCTGAAGTTTACAAAACTGTAAACATTTTGTCTGTGAGTTAAACAGAACTGATATTGCAGGCTAGAACCTGAGGAAAATCCAACCAGGAAGTGCCCCTGTTCTTGAGACCTCTCTGTTCCTATGCATCCCTATTGCCCATATAAAGGGATATCAACCAGACTTCTTTTTCTATGGCTTCCCTAAGGTGTCAACAGCCTTTAGACATATTTTCAGGCTTTTATTTTGAAGAATGAGCGTGAACGACCACATTGCGTAAGTGGATAAGTGGGGGCTCTCAGAGTGACTTGTGCGCAAAAGAGAAAGGCAGCCATTGTTACTCTCGGTCCTAGTGAAAAGCCAACTGTCCCAGTTGATATATTATCGAATAGATATTTGAAAAACACCCTGAGGATGGATTATGAAAAACATTTGACATGTTTCTGTGGACATTATGGATATAATTTGGAATTTTTGTCGGCGTTGTCGCAACCGCTCTTTCCGGTGGATTCCTGGGCATAACGCATCAAACTAACGGAGGTATTTGGATATAAAAAATATCTTTATGGAACAAAAGGAACATTTGCTGTCTAACTTGGAGTCTCGTGAATGAAAACATCCGAAGATCATCAAAGGTAAACGATTAATTTGATTGCTTTTCTGATTTTCGTGACCAAGTTACCTGATGCTAGGTGTACTTATTGTTTTGTCGAGCGATCGATAAACTTACACAAACGCTTGTATTGCTTTCGCTGTAAAGCATAATTTCAAAATCTGAGACGACAGATGGATTAACAAAAGGCTAAGCTGTGTTTTGCAATATTGCACTTGTGATTTCATGAAATTATATTTTATTATATACATGTGGCGCTATGCTAGGCTATGCTAGTCAGCGTTTCTGATGACAATTATCCCGGATCCGGGATGGGTGGTTCAGAAAGGTTAACACTTTTTTAGTTTACTACATTACTCCATATGTGTTATTTCATAGTTTTGATGTCTTCATTATTATTCTACAATGTAGAAAATAGAAAAAATAAAGAAAAACCCATGAATGGTGTCCAAACTTTTGACTGGTACTGCATATATAAAAAATTGAGGGCTAATATCAATAATATGCATGTCAGTCTCTCCTGGCTCAAAGTAGAGGAGAGATTGACTGCATCGCCGCATCGCTACTTGCAATCTTCTGTAGAGTTCTGTCATATTATCCAGGTCTGTGCCCAAACAATTTGATCTTCTACTTCTAAAAATCCACCTTTTCAGAAACAAGTCTCTCACCGTTGTCGCTTGCTATAGACCACCCTCTGCCCCCAGCTGTGCCCTGGACAACATATGTGAATTGATTGCCCCCCATCTATCTTCAGGGCTCGTGCTGTTAGGTGACCTAAGCTGGGACATGCTTAACACCCCAGACATCCTACAATCTAAGCTTGATGCTCTCAATCTCACACAAATTCTCAATGAACGTACCAGGTACAACCCCAAATCCGTAAACACGGGCACCCTCATAGATATCATCCTAACCAACATGCCCTCCAAATACACCTCTGCTGTCTTCAACCAGGATCTCAGCAATCACTGCCTCATTGCTTGCGTCCGTAATGGGTCTGTGGTCAAACGACCACCCCTCATCACTGTCAAACGCTCCCTAAAACACTTCAGAGAGCAGGCCTTTCTAATTGACCTGGCGCGGGTATCCTGGAAGGATATTGACCTCATTCCGTCAGTAGAAGATGCCTGGTTATTCTTTAAAATTGCTTTCCTCACAATCTTAAAAAATATTGCCCCATTCAAAAAAGGTAGAACCAGGAACAGATATAGCCCGTGGTGCACTCCAGACCTGACTGCCCTTGACCAGAACAAAAACATCCTGTGGTGTACTGCATTAGACTCCAATAGCTCCCGCGATATGCAACTTTTCAGGGAAGTTAGGAACAATATACACAGGAAGTTAGGAAAGCAAAGGCTAGCTTTTTCAAACAGAAATTTGCATCCTGCAGCACAAACTCCCAAAAGTTCTGGGACACTAAAGTCCATGGAGAATAAGAGCACCTCCTCCCAGCTGCCCACTGCACTGAGGCTAGGAAACACTGTCACCACCGATAAATCCACGATAATTGAGAATTTCAATAAGCATTTTTCTACGGCTGGCCATGCTTTCTACCTGACCACCACTACCCCGGTCAACAGCTTTGCACCCCCTACAGCAACTTGCCCAAGCCTCCCCATTTCTCCTTCACCCAAATCCAGATAGCTGATGTTCTGAAATAGCCTCAAAATCTGGACCCCTACAAATCAGCAGGACTAAACAATCTGGACCCTCTCTTTCTAAAATTATCAGCTGAAATTGTTGCAACCCCTATTACTAGCCTGTTCAACCTCTCTTTCATATCATCTGAGATCCCCAACGATTGGAAAGCTGCCGCGGTCATCCCCCTCTTCAAAGGGGGAGACACTCTAGACCCAAACTGCTACAGACCTATATCTATCCTACCCTGCCTTTCTAAGGTCTTCGAAAGCCAAGTTAACAATCAGATCACCAACCATTTCGAATCCCACCGTACCTTCTCCGCTATGCAATCTGGTTTCCGAGCTGGTCATGGGTGCACCTCAGCCACGCTCAAGGTCCTAAACGATATCATAACCTCCATCGATAAGAGACAATACTGTGCAGCCGTCTTCATCGACCTGGCCAAGGCTTTCGACTCTGTCAATCACCACATTCTTATTGGCAGACTCAAAAGCCTTGGTTTCTCATATGACTGCCTCGCCTGGTTCACCAACTACTTCTCAGACAGAGTTCAGTGTGTCAAATCGCAGGGCCTGTTGTCCGGACCTCTGGCAGTCTCTATGGGGGTGCCATAGGGTTCAATTCTCGGGCTGACTTTTTTCTCTGTATACATCAATGATGTTGCTCTTGCTGCTGGTGATTCTCTGATCCACCTCTACGCAGGCGATACCATTCTGTATACCTCTGGCCTTTCTTTGGACCCTGTGTTAACTAACCTCCAGACGAGCTTCAATGCCATACAACTCCCCTTCTGTGGCCTCCAACTGCTCTTAAATGGAAGCAAAACTAAATGCATGCTTTTTAACCGATCCTACCAACACCTGCCCGCCCGTCCAGCATCACTACTCTGGACGGTTCTGACTTAGAATATGTGGACATCTACAAATACCTAGGTGTCTGGTTAGACTGTAAACTCTCCTTCCAGACTCACATTATGCATCTCCAATCCAAAATTAAATCTAGAATCGGCTTCCTATTTCGCAACAAAGCAACCTTCACTCATGCTGCCAAACATACCCTCGTAAAACTGACTATCCTACCAATCCTTGACTTCGGCGATGTCATTTACAAAATAGGCTCCAACTCTCTGCTCAACAAATTGGATGCAGTCTATCACAGTGCCATCCGTTTTGTCACGAAAGCCCCATATACTACCCACCACTGCGACCTGTATGCTCTCGGTGCCTGGCCCTCGCTTCATATTCATCGCCAAACCCACAGGCTCCAGGTCATCTATAAGTCTTTGCTAGGTAAAGCCCCGCCTTATCTCAGCTCACTGGTCACCATAGCAGCACCCACCCGTAGCACGCGCTCTAGCAGGTATATTTCACTGGTCACCCCCAAAGCCCATTCCCCCTTTGGCCGCCTTTCCTTCCAGTTCTCTGCTGCCAATGACTGGAATGAATTGCAAAAATCACTGAAGCTGGAGACTCATATCTCCCTCACTAACTTTAAGCATCAGTTGTCAGAGCAGCTCACAGATCACTGTAGCTGTACATAGCCCATCTGTAAATAGCCCACCCAACTACAGCATCTCCATACTGTTATTTATTAATTTTTTCTCCTTTGCACCCCAGTATCTCTACTTGCACATTCATCTTGTGTACATCTATCACTCCAGTCTCTATCACTCCAGTGTTTAATTGCTAAATTGTAATTATTTCGCCACTATGGGCTATTTATTGCCTTACCTCCCTTATCTTACCTCATTTGCACACACTGTATATAGACTTTTTCTATTGTGTTATTTACTGTATGTTTTGTTTATTCCATGTGTAACTCTGTGTTGTTGTGAGAACTTGTTCTCAGCTAGCCTACCTGGTTAAATAAAGGTGAAATAAAAATAAAATAACAAGTAACTCAAGCGAGCAGTAGAATCAGATAAAATATAAAATAACACCTCACAGCACAAGAAGAGAGACACACGCACTCATTGTAATGTTGTGGTATTGTGGATTTTGGATTGTAAATGTGTAATATTACAGTAATAATGTATTGTATGATGTATTGTTTTATTGATGATGTAGGCTGTTGTTTTTTGTTGTAACAGTTTTAACCCTGTTTGGACCCCAGGGGATCCTAATAAATACTAAATACTAATAATACTCTTATGTTGCCTGTAGCTGTATTTAGACGTTGTATTTAGACAATGATGTTGCCTGTAGTTGTATTTAGACAATGATGTTGCCTGTAGCTGTATTTAGACAATGATGTTGCCTGTAGTTGTATTTAGACAATGATGTTGCCTGTAGTTGTATTTAGACAATGATGTTGCCTGTAGCTGTATTTAGACAATGATGTTGCCTGTAGTTGTATTTAGACAATGATGTTGCCTGTAGTTGTATTTAGACAATGATGTTGCCTGTAGCTGTATTTAGACGAGGATGTTGCCTGTAGTTGTATTTAGACAATGATGTTGCCTGTTGCTGTATTTAGACAATGATGTTGCCTGTAGTTGTATTTAGACAATGATGTTGCCTGTAGCTGTATTTAGACGAGGATGTTGCCTGTAGTTGTATTTAGACAATGATGTTGCCTGTTGCTGTATTTAGACGAGGATGTTGCCTGTAGTTGTATTTAGACAATGATGTTGCCTGTAGCTGTATTTAGACAATGATGTTGCCTGTAGCTGTATTTAGACAATGATGTTGCCTGTAGTTGTATTTAGACAATGATGTTGCCTGTAGTTGTATTTAGACAATGATGTTGCCTGTAGCTGTATTTAGACAATGATGTTGCCTGTAGTTGTATTTAGACAATGATGTTGCCTGTAGTTGTATTTAGACAATGATGTTGCCTGTAGCTGTATTTAGACGAGGATGTTGCCTGTAGTTGTATTTAGACAATGATGTTGCCTGTTGCTGTATTTAGACAATGATGTTGCCTGTAGTTGTATTTAGACAATGATGTTGCCTGTACCTGTATTTAGACAATGATGTTGCCTGTAGCTGTATTTAGACAATGATGTTGCCTGTAGTTGTATTTAGACAATGATGTTGCCTGTAGCTGTATTTAGACAATGATGTTGCCTGTACCTGTATTTAGACAATGATGTTGCCTGTAGCTGTATTTAGACGAGGATGTTGCCTGTAGCTGTATTTAGACGATGATGTTGCCTGTAGTTGTATTTAGACAATGATGTTGCCTGTAGTTGTATTTAGACAATGATGTTGCCTGTTGCTGTATTTAGACAATGATGTTGCCTGTACCTGTATTTAGACAATGATGTTGCCTGTAGCTGTATTTAGACAATGATGTTGCCTGTAGTTGTATTTAGACAATGATGTTGCCTGTAGCTGTATTTAGACAATGATGTTGCCTGTTGCTGTATTTAGACAATGATGTTGCCTGTAGTTGTATTTAGACAATGATGTTGCCTGTACCTGTATTTAGACAATGATGTTGCCTGTAGCTGTATTTAGACAATGATGTTGCCTGTAGTTGTATTTAGACAATGATGTTGCCTGTAGCTGTATTTAGACAATGATGTTGCCTGTAGTTGTATTTAGACAATGATGTTGCCTGTAGCTGTATTTAGACAATGATGTTGCCTGTAGCTGTATTTAGACAATGATGTTGCCTGTAGTTGTATTTAGACAATGATGTTGCCTGTAGCTGTATTTAGACAATGATGTTGCCTGTAGCTGTATTTAGACAATGATGTTGCCTGTAGTTGTATTTAGACAATGATGTTGCCTGTAGCTGTATTTAGACAATGATGTTGCCTGTACCTGTATTTAGACAATGATGTTGCCTGTAGCTGTATTTAGACAATGATGTTGCCTGTAGTTGTATTTAGACAATGATGTTGCCTGTAGCTGTATTTAGACAATGATGTTGCCTGTTGCTGTATTTAGACGAGGATGTTGCCTGTAGCTGTATTTAGACAATGATGTTGCCTGTAGTTGTATTTAGACAATGATGTTGCCTGTAGCTGTATTTAGACAATGATGTTGCCTGTTGCTGTATTTAGACGAGGATGTTGCCTGTAGCTGTATTTAGACGAGGATGTTGCCTGTAGCTGTATTTAGACAATGATGTTGCCTGTAGTTGTATTTAGACAATGATGTTGCCTGTAGCTGTATTTAGACAATGATGTTGCCTGTAGCTGTATTTAGACAATGATGTTGCCTGTAGCTGTATTTAGACAATGATGTTGCCTGTAGCTGTATTTAGACAATGATGTTGCCTGTAGTTGTATTTAGACAATGATGTTGCCTGTAGTTGTATTTAGACAATGATTTTGCCTGTAGCTGTATTTAGACGAGGATGTTGTCTGTAGTTGTATTTAGACAATGATGTTGCCTGTAGTTATATTTAGACAATGATGTTGCCTGTAGTTGTATTTAGACAATGATGTTGCCTGTAGCTGTATTTAGACAATGATGTTGCCTGTTGCTGTATTTATTTGTATTTTAAACCTTCTAGATTTTTTTTTAAATGTTTTGCTTATAATTATTCACTGTCTTTTTAGGTCTTATCATCATCAATTTCTTCTTGCTTATTGGCAATGTTTGGCATGTCAAGACCATGGCTCAGACAAGGGCCTAAAGCATTTTACAGTAGGCATATAGGCTATTGGTGCAAATGCTATGTTTAAGTTACAAAATATTTCCATGTTGAAGCCAATTACTTAGAACAATGTGGACTGCAAGCATGTTCAACATAACAGAATATAGACCAATCCCATATTTGCTATTTTGTTTCTGTAGGCTATTTAAAGGCCCAGTGCTATAAAAACAATGAGAATGTTTTATTTCCACACTGAAGTTGGAAATATATTGTGAAAATGATGATAATGCCATTTTAGTGTAAGAGTTGTTTGAAAAGACCACCTGACATTTCAGCCTGTTTTGGTAGGATGGAGTTTTGGCCTGCCTGGTGACATCACCAGGTGGTAATTTAGAACACCCAAAAAAGAGAATTTCAAACCTCTCTGCCAATAACAGCTAGTTTAGATTTTTCCCCTCTCCACTCAGACCACTCCCAGACAGTCCTAGCAAAATTCTTGCTTGAGAAATTGCTCTTTGCTAAGAAGCTATTTTTGTTTCTTTTTGACCATTTGAATGTAAAACAATCACAGTAAAGTACTTCATTGTTACCCAGAAATGATTTGATATTGAAATAAAAACGGCTACACTGGACCTTTAACAAACTAGGCTACACCGATTTCCATGACAACACAATACGTACAAAACACAACTTGAAGCAACCACATCTTTAGCCATGGATCACGTTCTGATTAGCCAGTAATGGGTCAAGACTCAACACCTAGAACTTGCTTAATAATCAAAATCCAGCTCCCAGAGCTATCTATAGGTCTGCTTCCTAGAATAGTTTGAATCCAGAGAAAGGTCAGAAGCGGGTAAGCCTGTGAATGAAGACAGTGAATGTTTCTGAGTGGTGAAGTAACTGTTTTGACATAAATCTGCTTGAAAGTCTATGGCAAGACTGGAAAATTGCTGAAGCCATGACCCTCAACACCTTGACAGCGTTTGAAGAATTTAGAAAAGAATAATGGGGAAATATTGCACAATCCAGGTGTCCAAAGCTCTTAGAGACTGACCCAAGAAGACTCAGAGCTGTAAAATCTGCCAAAGGTTTTTCTATCATGTATTGACTGAAGGGGGTGAATACTTATTTAATCAAGGTATATTAGTCTTTCATTTTTCATTACTTTTGTAATAAATGTTAGAATTGTTTTTCCACTATTGTGTATTTTGTGTAGATCATGGACCAAAAAATTACAATTAAATCCATTTCAATCCCACTTTGTAACATAATAAAATATGAAAAAATCCAAGGGGGTTGAATAATTATGATACCCAGTGTACATATACATACTGTATACAGTGCCTATGGAAGGTCTACACCCCCCTTGCGTTTATTCTCACACACACGCTTCCTAGAACCGTTTGAGTCCTTAGAAAGCAGAGGTCAAACGCGGATAAGCCTGTGTATATGCCGACAGGGTCCAGTGGCCTAAGGAATGCTCACATAGTCTCTTAAGCTTTGTGAAGTCAACAAAATATTTTAAACAGCAATTATAATCACCCACTCACCATTTTTACATGTCAGATTATTTTCAAAGAACATCCTATTTCCCTAGTCAAAGAACATCGTATCATTCATTCTGATTTCGTTTATTTTTTATGATCAGCCCTGATATCTAGATGTCAGTCAGGCTGCTTCACTTGAACTGAGGGAATGGACGATGTCGCGATTCTGCTTATATACAACGATCAGGATGTGCCGGCAGGCTCTGTCCAATATTCATTATCATTAAGAGGAAGTCAAGCTAAACCAGCTATCTTTTTGTGTGTCTGTGTTCCTGGGTTCTGTGACTGTCACACTCTTCAACTCCTAACACGTCCAGTAGAGCCTCAAGTAGCCTTTCATCACCCCTTATAGACCTAGTTTCAACACAAAAGAGACGTGTGTAAGTTAACAACTTTCTCGTCTGTCTTTCTCTATCCCCCCCCCTCCCTCGCCAGACCATAATAGGCCTAATTCAATGGCCACAGTTGTTGTTGTTAGACATTCTCAAAGATGACAACAACTAGGGCCTTTGAAATATGATTTTTTTTATACCTTGTGTCACTTTTTTTTATTTGCCAGGGAATGTGGTTGCTGAAATACAATGCTGGCTCCTCAGCCAGTTACCTTCATTAGGCCCCGCTTGGCATGGGAACCCAGGTCACACAAGGACAGCCCAGAATAAGATAAACAGCCCTGCCTGCAGCCAAGCTCTAACAGTTGCAGAAATCCAGCATCAGTGAGAACTATCCGAAGGCCATTTAACAAGGAACCACTGGGCAGTGAAATACACACATATATATGATAAGCACCATATACGGTACAGTTATATATTTTTGATGTAGCCTGAAGTATGTGTATATTTTTCCCTATGGGCCAAATGATAAAATGCTTCAATTCCCTCCCCTCAGCCACAGTCAAAATGCTACTCTGTCCCTCTGCTTCCATAAGCAGTTGAGTAGGCTTGTGGTTACTAAGCAACCATCATCAAGTCCCACTCAGGCTAATCCAGCTATCAAGGCCAGGGTCTCGTCGTGACTGGAGCCTCGCAGAAGGCTGATAGGCTACATAACACCTCCCTCACTCCATCCTTCTATCTTTTGTCCATGAGTACAGTGCTGCCGATAGATACTGTCTGACTTCTTCTTCTGAAGGCCGGACAAAACTGAATAAAACATGAGTTTTAAAAACGTGACAGGCTACGGCGGGTGCAGTAATTCACCAAACTGAGCTCCAAGAACCTGATTTTATTTAGGAATGGCATAGGTCGGTTAAAAAACCTCTATAGACCCTTTTCCAGTACACGTCACACTGACGTCACGCAAAGATGCCGCGACTCTTTGCGTATGTAACAAAGCCATCGCCGTCTGCACCCATTCAACATAGCCTAGATTTAAGTTTTTATTACTTCTCAACAAAATCACTTTTTGGCGTTCTCATATGCTTACACTGATGTTTTGATTCTTGCTTGAACAGTCTAAGATTACATTTGGTTGTGATCTTTGCAAAATAACTCTTTTGGATGCAGTAGTTGTTAGGTAGAATGTTAACACTCATTGATATAGGCTGTAGCAAAAACTAGCCAAAGAACCATTTTACTGGTTGAAGTTTAACTGTTTTTTAAGTAGAATGCAGTTGATTTGCGATGATGACAAAAAACATTAGATTGATTCAGACATTCATACGAGCCTTAAAATCCAATTAAAATCCCAGTATTGTGAAATGCACTCATAAACAACTTGTTTTGCTGGCGTTCTATTAGAACTCCCCCGTGTTCTGCCACCAACTTGCACGCATCGCCCTCGTGCGGCAATGTTTGTAAACACAGAAAGGGGTGTATTAAGTGATTGAATAACTGCCATCCTTTTTGACGGAGACCAGAGGGTCTTAGTCTACTCACTGGACTAGTTTCCCACTGGGCACATACATCAGTTCAACGTCTAGTTTTGATTTACATTTGATTTACAGTTATCAACTAACATGAATTCAACGTAAAATCAACCAAAAATATAGGCTAAAAGTTTGGTGAATTTTCAAAATTTCAAAATTACCTTTTTGCAAATCCAATCAGTTTTCTACGTTGATTCCATATCACATTGAATTTTTTGGTTGAAATTATGTGGGAAAATCCTTGATTCAAGCGGTTTTGCCCAGTGGGTTCTGACTTCTTGGAAAGGGCATTTGGACCTGACCAGAGTACAACATTGATAACCTCTAACAGTGGTACAGTGAAGGCTATTGAGACATTGGCAATGTAGTGCCCTAGATAGCCATACGTTCTTAGAATTTTTTCTTCCCTAAAAGGTTATTTGGCTGTCCCCCTAGGATAACCCTTTTTGGCTCCAGGTAGAACCCTTTTGGGTTCCATGTAGAACCCTCTGTGGAAAGATTTCTATATGGTAACCGAAAGAGTTCTACCTGGAACCAAAAGAGTTTTACCTGAAACCAAAAAGGATTCTTCAAAGGGTTCTCCTATGGGGACAGTCAAAGCACCCTTTTAGGTTTTAGATAATCTACACTCTTAGAAAACAAAGTGCTGTCTTACATCAGGTATGTGATAGTATTTGCTGAATCTGATCAAATTAGTGCGCAATAAAAAATGAGTGTATAGTAAGGCTAATGAGATATTAGCATTTTAAGGCACTAACGTTAGATAGCAGTAGACTACAGTACAGGTAGGTGACCAGAGTTCTAAATATAACTCATTCTAAGTCGCTTTGGATAAGAGCATCTGCTAAATGACTAGAGTGTAAAAAATGTATATATAACCTCAAACACTAACCTCAATGTACTGTAAAAGCTATTGAGATTGGCTTTTAGAAAGGGCACTAGATAGCAGTACAGTAGACTACAGTAGGGCTATAGGTGATACTATTTAGTCAAGTAATGCCACTGAGTAGGTTATGATAACAGTGCAGTTTCAATAGTTTCAAGTTTTAATATCACATGCAAAAGTACAGTGAAATGCCTTTCTTGCAAACTCAAAACCCAACAATGCAATAATAAAGAACAATGTAATACAAAAAAAAACACATGAGAAATAAGAGTCGCAAATCTGAAATACACAATAAAGTAAGTAAGCATACTATATACAGAATGATGATCCAGATATAGTTCAGGTGATGTCGAGCCCTGCATGGTGTTGGTTCTCTTCAGGACTTTGCTCACAGCCTCTCTCCTCTTGTATCATCTTCACTTTCAAACACTCCTCTGGCCAACTCAAAGTTTTCTATTGATCTCTGCAGAGAGCACCTACTATATACACACACACACACACACACAGTGGCTGGCTGCCATGTTATCTATACACTCATATAGAGACAGTAACATGCCCATTAGTATGCAGGAGATGTGGTTTTGAGTGGAGAGACTGAGAGAACACCCTCAGAAGCCTGGAGCTTGGAAAGTCAATTTGCTATTACTTTTAAGAGTGGAGTTGAGCAATGTTTTTTTGAATTATTCACAATCCACATCCTGCTTGACCTGCCTTCACCTCACAGCACTCCTGTAGCAAAAGTGACTTGGAATGGCATATGGAACAATGTTCACTGTGAACCCATGTAATATGTATCATTGGTGTGAACTTATGAATACCCTCAAAGGTCTGGGATAATATAATTTTAAAGAAGGAAGTTCTCAAAGAACTTTCAAGCCCCTTTACTTCTCATGTTTTATTAAGTCAAAGTCAAGAAGAACTCACAGATAGAAATGTGGACATGAAATGAATTATAAATGGGCCAGGTATGTGTTTAGTAGTAGATTTGTGTATACAGTACCTTGTGGTCACACACATGCATCATTTGTTCGGTTACTCACTAGCCTACATCATGCTTTTATCAAAGCCACCTGAAAAATGCTTAAGTATCTTATCTTTACAGTAACAAAGCAAAGCAGAACTTACAGTATGTCCTACAGATACTTATTTTCAGTTTGGAGGGGGGGGGGGGGGGGGTGAAGTACAGATATAGGATCTTCATTTGACCTATATTGTCACAGTAAAATAATACTTCAGCAACAGGATTTGAAGGTTTAGTTCATAATGTTGCTTGATTAGCTATTAGCATAGGCTGTTAGCTGGCCAAAAGCAGACTACACGAAAAGTGCTAAAGCGTTAACATAACCGTGTGTTAGTGCTATACCGTTAACATAACCGTGTGTTAGTGCTATACCGTTAACATAACCGTGTGTTAGTGCTATACCGTTAACATAACCGTGTGTTAGTGCTATACCGTTAACATAACCGTGTGTTAGTGCTATACCGTTAACATAACCGTGTGTTAGTGCTATACCGTTAACATAACCGTGTGTTAGTGCTATACCGTTAACATAACCGTGTGTTAGTGCTATACCGTTAACATAACCGTGTGTTAGTGCTATACCGTTAACATAACCGTGTGTTAGTGCTATACCGTTAACATAACCGTGTGTTAGTGCTATACCGTTAACATAACCGTGTGTTAGTGCTATACCGTTAACATAACCGTGTGTTAGTGCTATACCGTTAACATAACCGTGTGTTAGTGCTATACCGTTAACATAACCGTGTGTTAGTGCTATACCGTTAACATAACCGTGTGTTAGTGCTATACCGTTAACATAACCGTGTGTTAGTGCTATACCGTTAACATAACCGTGTGTTAGTGCTATACCGTTAACATAACCGTGTGTTAGGGATTTCAGTGATATTATGTAAATCACAAAGCTCATCTGCATTTCTTGTGGTGCAGGAAAAATCTTTAAAAAGTGATAAAATTAACATCCTACACATATGTATATTCTTAAATTGCAATATAAGATATGCTAAACTGTGTAATTAACCTTTAATTAATGACCGCAGGCATTTGGATTTAATATTTTTAATTGTCTGCTAGATGCCCTCGCTTTGTAACACATTATGTTACGTTACAGCCTTATTGTAAAATGGATTAAATAAAAAAATAAAAAATGCAATTGTATTAGAAATGAAATAGTCACTCTGACAGAGCTCCAGAGTCCCTCTGTGGAGATGGGAGAACCTTCCAGAAGGACAACCAATTCTGCAGCATTCCACCAATCGGGCCTTTACGGGAGAGTGGCCAGATGGAAGCCACTCCTCAATAAAAGGCACACGACAGCCTACTTGGAGTTTGCCAAAAGGCACCTAAAGGACTCAGACCATGATTAACAAGATTCTCTGGTCTGATGAAACCAAGATTGAACTCTATGGCCTGAATGCCAAGTGTCATGTCTGGAGGAAACCTGGCACCATCCCTATGGTGAAGCATGGTGGTGGTAGCATCATGCTGTGGGGATGTTTTTCAGTGGCAGGGACTGGGAGATTAGTCAGGATCGAGGGAAAGGTAAACGGAGCAAAGTACAGATAGATCCTTGATGAAAACATGCTCCAGAGCGCTCAGGACCTCAGACTGGGGCGAAGGTTCACCTTCCAACAGAAACACGACCCAGCACACAGCTAAGACAATGCAGGAGTTGCTTCAGGACAAGTCTCTGAATGCCCGGACTTGAACCCGATCGAACGTCTCTGGAGAGACCTGAAAATAGCTGTGCAGCGGCACTCCCCATCCAACCTGACGGAGCTTGAGAGGATCTGCAGAGAAGTTATCCCAAAATACAGGTGTGCCAAAGTAGTAGCGACAAACCCAAGAAGACTTGAGGCTGTAATCGCTGCCAAACATTACATACACTCAATTAGTATTTGGTAGCATTGCCTTTAAATTGTTTAACTTGGGTCAAACGTTTTGAGTAACCTTCCACAAGCTTCTCAAAATAAGTTGGGTGAATTTTGGCCCATTCCTCCTAACAGAGCTGGTGTAACTGAGTCAGGTTTGTAGGCCTCCTCGCTCACACACGCTTTTTCAGTTCTGGCCACAAATTTTCTACAGGATTGAGGTCAGGACTTTGTGATGGCCGCTCCAATACCTTGACTTTGTTGTTCTTAAGCAATTTCGCCACAACTTTGGAAGTATGATTGGGGTCATTGACCATTTGCAAGACCCATTTGTGACCAAGCATCCTGACTGATGTCTTGAGATGTTGCTTCAATATATCCACATAATTTTCCTACCTCATGATGCCATCTATTTTGTGAAGTGCACCAGTCCCTCCTGCAGCAAAGCACCCACACAACATGGTGCTGCCAACCCGTGCATCACAATTGGGATGTTCTTTGGCTTGCAAGCCTCCCCTTTTTTCCTCCAAACATAACGATGGTCATTATAGCCAAACAGTTCTATTTTTGTTTCATCAGACCAGAGGACATTTCTCCAAAAAGTATGATCTTTGTCCCCATGTGCAGTTGCAAACCGTAGTGGCTTTTTTATGGCAGTTTTGGAGCAGAGGCTTCTTCCTTGCTGAGCGGCCTTTCAGGTTATGTCGATATAGGACTCGTTTTACTGTGGATAAAAATACTTTGTACCTATTTCCTCCAGCATCTTCACAAGGTCCTTTGCTGTTGTTCTGGGATTGATTTGCACTTTTTGCACCAAAGTACGTTAATCTCTAGGAGACAGAATGTGTCTCCTTCCTGAGCGGTATGACGGCTGCGTGGTCCCATTGTGTTTATACTTGCGTATTATTGTTTGTACAGATGAACGTGGTACGTTCAGGCGCTTGGAAATTGCTTCCAAGGATGAACCAGACTTGTGGAGGTCTACAATGTTCTTGGCTGATTTCTTTTGATTTTCCCATGATGTCAATCAAAGAGGCACTGAGTTTGAAGGTAGGCCTTGAAATACATCCACAGGTACACCTCCATTTGACTCAAATTATGTCAATTAGCCTATCAGAAGCTTCTAAAGCCATAGCGTAATTTTCTGGAATTTTCCAAGCTGTTTAAAGGCACAGTCAACTTAGTGTATGTAAACTTCTGACCCACTGGAATTGTGATACAGTGAATTATAAGTGAAATAATCTGTCTGTAAACAATTGTTGGAAAAATGACTTGTATCATGCACGAAGTAGATGTCCTAACCAACTTGCCAAAACTATAGTTTGTTAACAAGAAATGTGTGGAGTGGTTGAAAAACGAGTTTTAATGACTCCAACATAAGTGTATGTAAACTTCCGACTTCAACTGTATGATGTTGAAAGCTATGATTTTCTGAGTAGGAAACCAGTTAAAGGTGTCATATCTGGTGTCTTGTTGGACATAAAGGCTTTCTGGTTTAGGGAGAACATGCCAGGAGTGTGGACACGTGGCAAGTGTTTGCAGATGGAATACTTATACTATATATAGAAAACTATGTGGACACCTTCACCTTCAAATTAGTGGATTCAGCTATTTCAACCACACCCGTTGCTGACAGGTGTATAAAATCAAGCACACAGCCATATATCTGCATATACAAACATTTGCAGTAGAATGGCCTTACTGGAGAGCTCAGTGACTATCAACGTGACACCATCATAGGATTCCACCTTTCCAACAAATCAGTTCATCAAATTTCTGCCCTGCTAGAGCTGCCCTAGTCAATTGTAATTGATGTTATTGTGAAGTGAAAACGTCTAGGACAATCAAAGGCTCAGCGGCGAAGTGGTAGGCCACACAAGCTCATAGAACGGAATCGCAGAGTGCTAAAGCGAGTAGCGTATTAAAATAAAAATTGTCTGTCGTCGGTTGCAACACTCACTACCGAGTTCCAAACTGTCTCTGGAAGCAACGTCAGCACAAGAATTGTTGGTCGGGAGCTTCATGAAATGGGTTTCCATGGCCGAGCAGCAGCACACAAGCCTAAGGTCACCATGTGCAATACCACGCGTCGGTTGGAGGGGTGTAAAGCTCACCTTCATTGGACTCTGGAGCAGTGGAAACGTGTTCTCTGGAGTGATGAATCACGCTTCACCATCTGGCTGTCCAATGGACGAATCTATGTTTGGTGGAAGCTAGAAGAACGCTACCTGCCCCAATGTGTAGTGCCAACTGTAAAGTTTGGTGGAGGAGGAATAATGGTCTGGGGCTGCTTTTCATGGTTCGGGCTAGGCCCCTTAGTTCTAGTGAAGGGAAATCTTAACGCTACAGCATACAATGACATTCTAGACGATTCTGTGCTTTCACCTTTTTGGCAAAAGTAATGGGAAGGACCTTTACTGTTTCAGCATGACAATGCCCCGATGCACAAAGTGAGGTCCATACAAAAATGGTTTGTTGAGATCGGTGTGGAAGAACTTGACAAGCCTGCAAAGAGCCCTGACCTCAACTCCATCGAACACCTTTGGGATGAATTGGAACACTGACTTCGAGCCAGGCTTATTCGACCAACATCAGTGCCCGACCTCAGTAATGCTGCTGTGGCTGAATGGAAGCAAGTCCCAGCAGCAATGTTCCCAGAAGAGTGGAGGCTGTTATAGCAGCAAAGGGGGTACCAACCCCATATTAATGCCCATGATTTTGGAATTAGATGTTCGACGAGCAGGTGTCCACATACTTTTGGTCATGTGGAGAAACATTGCTTATTGATCCAATTCAGCTTTTGTTTTCAATTATGGGCAGATAAGGTCTATGTTGTTATTCAAGGTTCCAGTTGATTGCAGCGATTCTTAGATTTGAATCTTGCTCTTTCTCAGTAATCAAAAAAAGGAAGTGTTTTTTTATAGTTGTCCAGACGTATTTGTCTTGGCTCTATTGTTATGCTGCTCCAGAGTGGACACACACTGACAATGCTAGACTCCCCTCACTGCTCTCTTATGCTAATGTTCAATACCTATTTCTTTCTCATTTGTCATGCTCTGTTTCTGTTAGGGGAACCGGGGTTGGTTGTCACACTTTTTACTCTTGTGTGTATTTCTCATTACCAGTATATCTTACAAGCCTCTTTTCAATATTAGGAGAAAGATCAATGTCTTGGGTTGAAATGGAGACCTTTTTATCATCATATCTTATTCCAATATGTTGTTATAAGCCATCAAACACACTCTGTCCACTTGTGACAACCAGACCCATCGCAGGGTTGGATGTCACACAGTATAGGGTTGGTTGTCGCAATGTAACTTTTGTAACAGGAAATTAAGCAATATAGCAAACAGTCTTAGAAATAGCCTTTCTTTGATCGAGCGATATTCCTAACAAAATTCAGCATTTTTTGCAGTGAGAAAAACATTAGACATTTTGAGTACATTTGTGTGTATGCGTGTGTTTGCATGTGTGGGTGTATGAAAGAAAAAATATGTGTGTGAGAGAGAGTCAACAATCCCAGATATCACAGATACCTCTGCCCAATGGATGTATTCATGATGCATCGGGAAGATGCAGTTTAGACAGCATTTGCTAATTGGCCAGACGTCTCACAGATGTGTAGAGTACCTAGTACATTGTAAATTCCACAGTTCTACATTGTTTATACGTCGGCCAGGCATCAACATTCTATTCTGATGTCTCGCTCTCCACACTACATCTTCCCAATGTACAAACGCTCTCCACACTACATATTCCCAATGTAAAAACGCTCTCCACACTACATCTTCCCAATGTAAAAACGCTCTCCACACTACATATTCCCAATGTAAAAACGCTCTCCACACTACATATTCCCAATGTACAAACGCTCTCCAAACTACATATTCCCAATGTACAAACGCTCTCCACACTACATATTCCCAATGTACAAATGCTCTCCACACTACATATTCCCAATGTACAAACGCTCTCCACACTACATATTCCCAATGTACAAACGCTCTCCACACTACATATTCCCAATGTACAAACGCTCTCCACACTACATATTCCCAATGTAAAAACGCTCTCCACACTACATATTCCCAATGTAAAAACGCTCTCCACACTACATATTCCCAATGTATAAACGCTCTCCACACTACATATTCCCAATGTAAAAACGCTCTCCACACTACATATTCCCAATGTAAAAACGCTCTCCACACTACATATTCCCAATGTATAAACGCTCTCCACACTACATATTCCCAATGTACAAACGCTCTCCACACTACATATTCCCAATGTACAAACGCTCTCCACACTACATATTCCCAATGTAAAAACGCTCTCCACACTACATATTCCCAATGTAAAAACGCTCTCCACACTACATATTCCCAATGTAAAAACGCTCTCCACACTACATCTTCCCAATGTAAAAACGCTCTCCACACTACATCTTCCCAATGTAAAAACGCTCTCCACACTACATCTTCCCAATGTAAAAACGCTCTCCACACTACATATTCCCAATGTAAAAACGCTCTCCACACTACATATTCCCAATGTAAAAACGCTCTCCACACTACATATTCCCAACACATATAGAAATTTCGGGCAAAGGTGTTTGTGTTTACTGGGTTTGTGTTTACTGGGTTTGTGTTTACTGGGTTTGTGTTTACTGGGAAGGGAGTTCTTTATAGCAACAGAACAAAAGAGTGTGGGATTTATTGGCAGTGGCAATGTCCACGAGCAATATGGTTATAATGGAGTTGAAAGTGACAACCAACCCCACATTTTATGTGAAAACCATCACTAACCAGCCCTGCAATGCTAATGAAGATGCTAGTTACCACATGGCTTGACCGACTGTAGCAACGCAGAAACAGGTTTGGAATGTAGCTCCCCTTTTCCTCTTTGCAACAAACATAAGGTTTCATATATACTCCCACACTTCAAACATCTACCAAGAAAATAGCAAGACATCTTTCACCTATAAAAAACAAACTCCCCTCACCTGTCATACTGACATGAATTGACCAGGTGGATGAGTTCTTTTAAAGAATTCACAGATTTAAATCCCCTTTAAATCACCATGCATGCTAGCAGATACCCATAGACATTCCAGTCATGCTAGTTAGCATTGGCTCGCAAAACTACCTCTATCTTCCATCATACTGGACACAGAGACAGAAATGGTTTTCACAAGTAGATAAAGGGAGGGCCCAATTGCCAAAATCCCAAAGTATCCAAATCAAATGTTATTGGTCACATACACATGGTTAGCAGATGCTATTGGTCACATACACATGGTTAGCAGATGCTATTGGTCACATACACATGGTTAGCAGATGCTATTGGTCACATACACATGGTTAGCAGACGCTATTGGTCACATACACATGGTTAGCAGATGCTATTGGTCACATACACATGGTTAGCAGATGCTATTGGTCACATACACATGGTTAGCAGATGTTATTGGTCACATACACATGGTTAGCAGATGTTATTTGTCACATACACATGGTTAGCAGATGTTATTGGTCACATACACATGGTTAGCAGATGTTATTGGTCACATACACATGGTTAGCAGATGCTATTGGTCACATACACATGGTTAGCAGATGCTATTGGTCACATACACATGGTTAGCAGATGTTATTGGTCACATACACATGGTTAGCAGATGCTATTGGTCACATACACATGGTTAGCAGATGCTATTGGTCACATACACATGGTTAGCAGATGCTATTGGTCACATACACATGGTTAGCATACGCTATTGGTCACATACACATGGTTAGCAGATGCTATTGGTCACATACACATGGTTAGCAGATGTTATTGGTCACATACACATGGTTAGCAGATGCTATTGGTCACATACACATGGTTAGCAGATGCTATTGGTCACATACACATGGTTAGCAGATGTTATTGGTCACATACACATGGTTAGCAGATGCTATTGGTCACATACACATGGTTAGCAGATGCTATTGGTCACATACACATGGTTAGCAGATGTTATTGGTCACATACACATGGTTAGCAGATGTTATTGCGAGTGTAGCGAAATGCTTGTGTTTCTAGTTACGACAGTGCAGCAATATCTAACAAGTAATCTAAGAATTCCAGAACAACTACCTAATACACACAATTCAAGTGAAGGGATGGAATGAGAATATATACATGTAAATATATGGATGAACAATGACCGAGCAGCATAGACAAGATGCAATAGATGGTATAAAATAAAATACAATATATACATATGGGTTGAGTATTGCAAGCTATCTCTCTCTCTTTTTCTCTCTCTCTCTCTGGACCTGAGCCCTAGGATCGTGTCTCAGGACTACCTGGCCTGATGACTCCTTGCTGTTCCCACTCCACCTGATTGTGCTGCTGCTCCAGTTTCAACTGTTCTGCCTGCGGCTATGCAACCCTGACCTGTTCACCAGATGTGCTATCTTGTCCCATATCTGCTGTTTTCAACTCTCTAGAGACAGCAGGAGCGGTAGAGATACTCTGAATGATCGGCTATGAAACTGATATTTTCTCCTGAGTTGCTGACCTGTTGCACCATCTACAACCACTGTGATTATTATTATTTGACTCTGCTGGTCATCTATGAACATTTGGACCTCTTGGCCATGTTCTGTTATAATCTCCACCTGGCACAGCCAGAAGAGGACTGGCCACCCCTCATGGCCTGGTTCCTCTCTAGGTTTCTTCCTCGGTTCAGGCCTTTCTAGGGAGTTTTTCCTAGCCACCGTGCTTCTACACCTGCATTGCTTGCTGTTTGGGGTTTTAGGCTGGGTTTCTGTGCAGCACTTTGTGACATCAGCTGATGTAAGAAGGGCTTTATAAATACATTTGATTGATTGATTGAAGATATGCAAACATTATTAATGTGGCATTATTAAAGTGACTAGTGATCTATTTATTAGTGACCAATGATTTCAAGTCTGTATGTAGGCAGCAGCCTCTCTGTGTTAGTGATGGCTGTTTAACAGTCTGATGGCCTTGAGATTGACAAATAGTTTCTGTCTCAGCTTTGATGCACCTGTACTGACCTTGCCTTCTGGAATGGTAACAGGGTGAACAGGCAGTGGCTCGGGTGGTTGTTGTCCTTGATGATCTTTTTGGCCTTCCTGTGACATCGGGTGCTGTAGGTGTCCTGGAGGGCAGGAAGTTTTCCCCCGGTGATGCGTTGTGCAGACTGCACCACCCTCTGGAGAGCCCTGCGGTTGTTGGAGGTGCAGTGGCCGTACCAGGCGGTGATACAGCCTGACAGGATGCTATCAATTGTGCATCTGTAGAAGTTTATGAGGGTTTTAGATGACAAGACAAATTTCCTCAGCCTCCTGAGGTTGAAGAAGAACTGTGGCGCCTTCTTCGCCACACTGTCTGTGTGGGTGGATTGTTTCAGTTTGTCCGTGATGTGAAAGCTAAGGAACTTAAAACTTTCCACCTTCTCCACTGCTGTCCTGTTGATGTAGATGGGGGGTGCTCCCTCTGCTGTTTCCTGAAGTCCACGATCATCTCCTTTGTTTTGTTGACGTTGAGTGAGAGGTTGTTCTCCTGACACCACACTCCGAGTGCCCTCACCTCCTCCCTATAGGCTATCTTGTCGTTGTTGGTGATTAAGCCTACTACTGTTGTGTCGTCTGCAAACTTGATGATTGAGTTGGAGGTGTGGATGGCCACGCAGTCATGGGTGAACGGGGAGTACAGGAGGGTGCTGAGCACGCACCCTTGTAGGGCCCCAGTGTTGAGGATCAGCGAAGTGGAGATGTTTCCTACCTTCACCACCAGGGGGCAGCCTGTCAGGTAGTCCAGGACCCAATTGCACAGGGTGGGGTGGAGACCCAGGGCCTCAAGCTTAATGATAAGCTTGGCGGGTACTATGGTGTTGAATGCTGAGCTGTATTGAAAGAACAGCATTCTTACATAGGTATTCCTCTTGTCCAGATGGGATAGGGCAGTGTTTAGTGTGATGGCGATTGCATCGTCAGTGGACCTATTGGGGCGGTATGCAAATTGAAGTGGGTCTAGGGTGACCAATAAGGTGGAGGTGATATGATCCTTCACTAGTCTCTCAAAGCACTTCATGATGACAGAAGTGAGTGCTATGGGGCGATTAGTCATTTAGTTCAGTTACCTTTGCCTTCTTGGGTACAGGAACAATGGTGACCATCTTGAAGCATCTGGGGACAGCAGACTGGGATAGGGATAGATTGAATATGTCTGTTGAACACACCAGCCAGCTGGTCTGCATATGCTCTGAGGACGCAGCTGGGGATGCCATCTGGACCGGCAGCCTTGCGAGGGTTAACACGTTTAAATGTCTTACTCATGTTGGCAACGGAGAACTTGAGCCCACAGTCCTTGGTAGCAGGCCGCGTCGGTGGCACTGTATTTTCCTCAAAGCGGGCAAAGAAGTTGTTTAGTTTGTCTGGAAGCAAGACGTCGGTGTCCGTGATGTGGCTGGTTTTCTTTTTGTAGTCCGTGATTGTCTGTAGACCCTGCCACATGCGTCTTGTGTCTGAGCCGTTGAATTGCGACTCCACTGTCTTTATACTTACATTTTTTTTGTTTGATTGCCTTGCAGAGGGAATAACTACACTGTTTGTGTTCGGCCATATTCCCAGTCAAATTTTCATGGTTAAATGCGATGGTTCGAGCTTTCAGTTTTGTGCAAATGCCGCCATCTATCCACAGTTTCTGGTTAGGGTAGGTTTTAATAGTCACAGTGGTACAACATATCACAGTCACATCTCCTATGCACTTCCTTATAAACTCACTCACAGAAGCAGCATATAAATCAATATTATTCTCTGAGGCTACCCGGAACATGTCCCAGTCCGCGTGATCAAAACAATCAAACAATCTTTTAACATAAAAAAATCTGTTTCATCTGAAAATGATTACATAGATTATGAGAAATAAACAACCAATCCGTGTACAAACCAACCCCGGTCTCCCCTACCCTTCTATCTTCATTCCCATAACAGATTCACTAAGTAGGATGAAGTTGCTCTTAGAAGCTGGCCTTGTGCGAATATCCATATGTCATACTCATTTCGTCTTTGACAACAGCTCATGAATTAGATAGAAGACGCGCTACCGAAATCAACGAATAGTGGTAAACACTGCAATCATGATAGAATGTAGAATGTTTTATAGTATGTACATTTTCGAAAATAGAGTATGGTTTAAATTCCAGGATGTTATTCTCATTTCAGCTCTTCATCTAGTAGAATTCGATGCACACTTTTCCACAATGCATTTGAAGAGCTGGGATCTAGTGATAGGCCCTAGTTCCCTTCAAGTAGCCAAACAACAAAATTAGCCTACTTAATTGGGAAGATGCCGAATAGCAAATAGCTTCTGCGGTGGTGTTAAAATGTTGGCTAAGTAGTTTTTGTTCTCCTTAAAATGATCATGAGTATTACATCATAGGCTGCATCTTTGAAAAGGTACATATATTTTCTTAAGTTTTCTTTTTACCTAGTGGATTTCTGTTCTCATTGAAAAGTATTTTTTGTTCTCTTAGCCTTCACCAGACCTTTTAAGCTACATACGAAACAATCTTTTGATTTCTGAATGTGTGGGCATAGGGGACTTTTGATTTGAACATATGGATTGTTTTAGTTTTGTAAGCTAGGCTACCTATGTAATTTATGGATCAAGCCTTAGCAGTCATTCTGATCTCGGTTCTGAAGTTGCGATTCACCCGACTATCCTTTTTTCTGTGCAGTAGGCTTTTAATTTGAACATTTGAAAGGTTTTGGTGTGTGTACTAGGCTATTTTACTTTCTTTTATATGTTACAGCACTTTGGTTTCAATTATAAATATGTTGAAATGGAACCAAATTATATTTTTCTATCTTCAGTTCTTTTTAAATAGGACAGATGTGATAGTCAGAAACAGCTGGGGTTCAAACTTTAGAACCCTGTTCCTACATTTAAAAATAAAAATAGATTTTATCAAGCAAAACTATGCTACATTTTATCTCTGGGACCCCCAGGATGACAAATCAGAGCAAGATCACTGAATGTATGTACATTATTTACCTTCAGAGGTGAATGTATCAAACCAGTTGCCGTGATAAAAGTTTTGTTGTTGTGCACTCTCCTCAAACAACAGCATGACATTTTTTTCACTGTAATAGCTACTGTAAATTGGACAGTGCAGTTAAATTTACTCTAACGAGTGCGCTGAGAGTCAGGAAGCAAGTTCAGGGAGTGAGTGTTTTAATAAATAAACACAACATAATACAAAAAGAAACAGGAACAACGCACAGACATGACACAGGAACAGAAACAATGACACCTAGGGAAGGAACCAAAGGGAGTGACGTATATAGGGCAGGTAATCAAGGAAGTGATGGAGTCCAGGTGAGTGATGACGCGCAGGTGCGTGTAACAATGGTGACAGGTGTGCGCCATAACGAGCAGCCTGGTGACCTAGAAGCCGGAGAGGGAGCACACGTGAAAATAACAATAATTAAAGCTTTCTGCCCATATAAGACATGTCTATGTCCTGGGAAGTGTTCTTGTTACTTACAACGTCATGCTAATCACATTAGCGCATGTTAGCTCAACCGTCCCGGTGGAGGGACAGCGATCCCGTAGAGGTTTTAATGCCATGCATGTCTGTTGAATTTGGAAAAATCCACCCGCACTTGGCCCCTCCCCACCTACTCAGCCAGTCAGGAGCCGCTACGGCATTGCGGCTGTGGCATACTGCGTACTTTACACTAAACAGTACGTGCTAAATAGTATGCAACGATGAGTACACAATATGCAGTTTAAGTATGTAGTAAACTAGTATGGGTATTCAGACACATCCACTGATCTACGGCCAGTTTATGTGTCCACCGCCCCTCCTCTCCCTAATGGATAAGGTTAGGATTTTATACTGATCTCATACTGAACAAAAATATAAACACCACATGTAAAGTGTTGGTCCCATGATTCCTGAACTGAAAAAAGATCCTAGATATATTCCATAAGCACAAAAAGCTTATTTCTCTCAAATGTCGTGCACAAATTTGTTTACATCCCTGTTAGTGGGCATTTCTCCTTTGCCAAGATAATCCATCCATCTGACAGGTGTGGATTATCAATCATATCATTACACAGGTGCACCTTGTGCTGGGGACAATAAAATGCCCATCTAAAATGTGCAGTTGTGTCACACAACACAATACCACAGATGTCTCAAGTTGTGTGTGCAAATGGCATGCTGGCTGCAGGAATGTCGACCAGAGCTGTTGCCAGGTAATTTAATGTCAATGTCTCTACCATAAGCCTCCTCCAACGTCGTTTTAGAGAATTTGGCAGTATGTCCAACCGGCCTCACAACCACAGACCATGTGTAACCATGCCAGCCCAGGACCTCCACATCCAGCTTCTTCACCTGCGGGATCGTCTGAGACCATCCACCCGGACAGATGTTGAAACTGAGGAGAATTTACAGTTGAAGTCGGAAGTTTACATACACCTTAGCCAAATACATTTCAACTCAGTTTTTCACAATTCCTGACATTTAATCCTAGTAAAAATGTCCTGTCTTAGGTCAGTTAGGATCACCACTGTTTTTTAAGAACGTGAAATGTCAGAATAACAGTAGAGAGAATAATTTATTTAAGATTTTGATTCTTTCATCACATTCCCAGTCGGTCAGAAGTTTACATACACTCAATTAGAATTTGGTAGCATTGCCTTTAAATTGTTCAACTTGGGTCAAACATTTCAGGTAGCCTTCCAAAAGCTTCCCACAATAAGTTGGGTGAATTTTGGCCCATTCCTCCTTACAGAGCTGATGTAACTGAGTCAGGTTTGTAGGCCTCCTTGCTCACACACGCTTTTTCAGTTCTGCCCACACATTTTCTATAGGATTGAAATCAGGGCTTTGTGATGGCCACTCCAATTACTTTAGTTTGTTGTCCTTAAGCCATTTTGCCACAACTTTGGAAGTATGATTGGGGTCATTGGCCATTTGGAAGACCCATTTGCGACCAAGCTTTAAATTCCTGACTGATGTCAGGAGATGTTGCTTCAATATATCCACATAATTTTCCTGCCACATGATGCCATCTATTTTGTGAAATGCACCAGTCCCTCCTGCAGCAAAGCATCCCCACAACATGATGCTGCCACCCCCGTGCTTCGCGGTTGGGATGGTGTTCTTCGGTTTGCAAGCTTCCCCTTTTTTCCTCCAAACATAACGATGGTCATTATAGCCAAACAGTTCTATTTTTGTTTCATCAGACCAGAGGACATTTCTCCAAAAAAGTACGATCTTTGTCCCCATGTGCAGTTGCAAACTGTAGTCTGGCTTTTTTATGGCGGTTTTGGAGCAGTTGCTTCTTCCTTGCTGAGCGGCCTTTCAAGTTATGTCGATATAGGACTTGTTTTACTGTGGATATAGATACTTTTGTACCTGTTTCCTCCAGCATCTTCACAAGGTCCTTTGCTGTTGTTCTGGGATTGATTTGCACTTTTCGCACCAAAGTACGTTAATCTCTAGTAGATAGAATGCGTCTCCTTCCTGAGCGGTATGATGGCTGCGTGGTCCCATGGTGTTTATACTTGCGTACTATTGTTTGTACAGATGAAAGTGGTACGTTCAGGCATTTGGAAATTGCTCCCTTGTGGAGGTCTACAATCTTTTTTCTGAGGTCTTGGCTGATTTCTTTAGATTTTCCCATGATATCAAGCAAAGAGGCACTGAGTTTGAAGGTAGGCCTTGAAATACATTGTCACGCCCTGACCTTAGTTCCTTTGTTATGTCTCTATTTTGGTTTGGTCAGGGCGTGAGTTGGGGTGGGCATTCTATGTTTTGTTAAATTTTTTGTATTTCTAGGTGTTTGGCCTGGTGTGGTTCTCAATCAGAGGCAGCTGTCTATCGTTGTCTCTGATTGAGAACCATACTTAGGTAGCCTCATTCCCACCTGTGTTTGTGGGTAGTTGTTTTCTGTTTTGTGTATTGCACCTTGCAGAACTGTTCGTTTGTGGCTTTGTTGTTTTTGTTAAAGTGTTTGTATTTATTTAAAGTATTATGAATACTTACCACGCTGCACCTTGGTCCTCTTCTCCTTCTCCCAACGACATTCGTTACATACATCCACAGGTACACCTCCAATTGACTCAAATTATGTCAATTAGCATATCAGCTTGGAATTTTCCAAGCTGTTTAAAGGCACAGTTAACTTAGTGTATGTAAACTTCTGACCCACTGGAATTGTGATACAGTGAATTATAAGTGAAATAATCTGTCTGTAAACAATTGTTGGAAAACTTACTTGTGTCATGCACAAAGTAGATGTCCTAACCGACTTGCCAAAACTATAGCTTCGTTAACAAGAAATTTGTGGAGTGTATGTAATAAAGCCCTTTTATGGGGGTAAAACTCAGTCTGGTTGGCTGGGCCTGGCTCTGCAGTGTGTGGGCCTGTCTCCCAAGTGGGTGGACCTATGCCCTCCCAGGCCCACCCATGGCTGCTCCCCTGCCCAGTCATGTGAAATCAATAGATTAGGGCCTAATGCATTTATTTCAATTGACTGATTCCCTTATATGAACTGTAACTCAGTAAAACCGTTGAAATTGTTGCTTGTTGCATTTATTTTTTTGTTCATCATAGATCTGTGTCTATGATCAATTTTGCATGGAGTGGGCGATGTAAAGGTATCAAAGGTCATATGACAAAGCTATTTCAGTCACATGGTCTGATGACAGCACGGTAGCTGGGGTCAAAGTGTCATGTGACTTCTGCCTACATGTTACTGAGTTATCTTTCATTGATAATGTGAAAATGTGCGCTGATCATAGTGTCCGTGCTTATCAAAAGACACAGTGTCCACAGTGTATCTGTGGAGGAACGGAGCAGTCTGGACTGGGTCAGTTACAGCAACAGCCCACTGGGCTCACACTGGTTGAATCAACATTGTTTCCACGTCATTTCAATGAAATTACATTGAACCAACTTAGAATAGATGAGGCTCCTGTATTTATTTTTGTATTTTATTTTTTCTTTATTTAAAGGAAGTCAGTTAAGAACAAATTCTTATTTTCAATGACGGCCTAGGAACAGTGGGTTAACTGCCTGTTCAGGGGCAGAACCACAGATTTGTACCTTGTCAGCTCGGGGATTTGAACTTGCAACCTTTCTAACCACTAGGCTACCCTGCCGCCCCTGTATGGGCTGTTGAGTGGAGAGTGGATAGCGACAGGCCATCCGTTCGACGCAGCTAGCAGCTGCACTGCTGTTTACTGAAATCTTAAAATAAGGAGCCATTTAAGGTAATAAAATAATGAGAGGCCGAAATCAGCTCTTCACTTTTAGGGCACTTCGAGGTTGTTTAAATCTCTCCCTAAATCTCCCTCCTTTCTGCTGTCAGGATCTCTCTCTTTCTCTCTCTCAACTCAATTCAATTCAAGGGGCTTTATTGGCATGGGAAACAAATGTTTACATTGTCAAAGCAAGTGAAATGGATTAACAAAAGTGAAATAAACAATAAAAATTGAACAGTAAATAGTACACTCACACAAGTTCCAAAAGAGTAAAGACTGTCACATTATGTCTATGTATTTGGTGTTTTGCGTTGTACACAAAGGACATTCTTTGCAGAATTCTGCATGCAGAGTCTCAATTTGGTGTTTGTCCCATTTTTTGTGAATTATTGGTTGGTGAGCGGACCCCTGACCTCACAACCATAAAGTGCAATGGCTTCTATAACTGATTCAAGTATTTTTTGCCAGATCCTAATTGGTATGTCAAATGTTGTGTTCCTTTTGATGGCATAGACGGCCCTTCCTGTCTTGTCTCTAAGATCGTTCACAGCTTTGTGGAAGTTACCTGTGGCGCTGATGTTGAGGCCGAGGTTTGTATCGTTTTTCGTGTCTTCTAGTGAAACAGTGTTTGTATATTGTTATAGAGCTTAAAAGATTTGAGAAGTGTTTTTTCCACACATCTCTGTTTTGGATAGAGAACTCTTCGTGTTGTTGTTTGTTTAGTGTGCTCCAATTTTCCTAGAAGTGGTTACATGGATTCTTCAATTACAGTGAGCTGATTTCTGACGTGCTGTTCCTTCTTTTTCTGCATTGTATTTCTGTATTGTTTTAGTGATTCACCATAGTGAAGGTGTAGATCCAGGCTTTCTGTGTCTCTATGTTTTTGGTTGGACAGTTTTCTCAATTTCTTTCTTTGGTTTTTGCATTCTTCATCAAACCATTTGTCATTGTAGTTAATTTTCTTAGGTTGTCTGTTTGACATTTTATGATTTGATAGGGAAGCTGAAAGGTCAAATATATTGTCAAATATACTGTACAGTGCAACTCCTTTGACTTTGATGCCTCATGATCTGTTCAGGTAGACTGTGATTTTGCTGTGATCTGATAGGGCTGTTAGTGGGCTGACAGTGAAAGCTCCTTCAACCTTACAGGGCACTCTGGGAATTCTGGAATGTGGTTCCACCACAATTGCTGCGCCTTGCTTCCGAAGACTCTTCACCAACGACATACGGTATGTATTCCTTTTGCAAACACTTACCACGTGTCCACACTCCTGACATGTTCTCCCTAAACCACGAAGCCTCTATGTCCAACAAGACGCCAGAGATGACACCTTTGTCCTATTCAAAAAATCATTGTTTTCCACTTCATACGTCAATAGCTTGTAGAGCCACAGAGCTTTCACCTTTTGTTCTTTTGACACAGGTAATCACCATCATAACGCTCCTGGTCACTCTAACCCATTCCACTTTTCCCAATTCGTCCTACACCATCTTCGAGACCGCAAACGGTTCATCCAAAAAACATCCTTGCTCCTGAATCGTACTCCGACAAACTGCTGTTCATTTCCAACTTTAGCCCTTTTAGCTCCATTCCTCTTTACCGTCGTCATTCTTACTAACTTTACTTGTGCCAACAGAAGCGCACAATGCTTCCACTTCCGCCATTGCTCTCTCACCTGGCCGCTCGAGGACCTCTCCGTGATCAAAGTTCTCTCTAAACTATGTATCTCTCTCTCTATCTATCTCTCTCACACACACACTCACATTTTGTGGTAAACATGTTGATGTGACTGACTGGAATGTTTCACAGAGGAACGCAGCACAAACAAGCCGGGCAGTAGCCCATAGTTGGGGCCTGAAGCCTGGGACCCGTCCCCTCCATAGTATAAAGGTGCTTGTTCACTGCCTGTGTCTCAAATGACAGCCTATATAGTACACTTTCTGAATTGACTTTGAGTTGAAGTAGGTTTGAACACAATCTTGTTGGCCAGAGACCTGTTTATTTTGTGCTTGGTATGTCACAAGGAAACTGATAAATCTCTAGGTTGGTCACAGCGCAAAACAGTTTGGTGTAGTGAGGAAATAGAAATATGTTGTTTTGGCTGGAGAGATGTTTTAATGCTGGAAGATCGATCTGGTTGCTACTGATAAATGGAGCCAAAGTAAATGTTTTGTCAAGGTGTTGCCAAATTAAGGCTTTACCTTCTATTGCCCAACATATTCAACCTGACCTGGGAAGAACCTGGTCCTAACATGGACTAAACTTAATTTTGTTTGTTAGTGACATGGGGAGCTGTTATCTGAGAGGTCATTATGTTTGCCAATATCAATCGTAGTGCATTGGGAAACTTACCACCATCAGCGGTCAGTTTGTCTCAAGAGGCTTGCAGTTCCTTCATGGGCCAGTGCATGGGGATTAAAACCTCTTGAAGCTAGGGGGCAGAATTTTTATGTTTGGAAAAATAACGTTCCCAATGTAAGCTGCCTATTTCTCAGGTCCAGATGCTAGAATATGCATATAATTGACAGAGTAGGATAGAAAACACTCTAAAGTCTCCAAAACGGTCAAAATATTGTCTGTGAGTATAACAGAACTGATTTTGCAGGCGAAAACCTGAGGAAATCCAACCCGGAAGTGCCTCTTATTTTGAAAAATCACTGTTCCATTGCCTGCCTTTCGTCCATTTAAAGGGATATAAACCAGATTCCTTTTCCCATTGCTTCCTCAGGGTGTGAACAGTCTTTAGACATAGTTTCAAGCTTTTATTCTGAAAAATGAGTGAGATTTATCAAATCGCGTCAGTGGATAGCTGAATGTCCTTCCATTAGTTCATGCGCGCGATGAAGTTGTAGCTCGACATTGTCTTTATCTCTGTTATTGAATAGTTTACCGTCTGGTTGAAATATTAGCGATTATTTATGTTAAAAACAAACTGAAGATTGATTATTAAAAACGTTTGACATGTTTCTATGAACTTTACGGATACTATTTGGAATTTTCGTCAACCCTTGATGACCTGCCTGAGGCTGTGGAATACTGAACATAACGCGCCAAACAAATTGAGTTTTTTTTATATAAAAATAATCTTTATCGAACAAAAGGAACATTTATTGTGTAACTGGGAGTCTCGTGAGTGCAAACATCCGAAGATCGTCAAAGGTAAGCGATTAATTTTATTGCTTTTCTGACTTTCGTGACCAATCTACATGGCTGTTAGGTGTTCTTAATGTTTTGTCTAGTGATCGATAAACTCACAAACGCTTGGATTGCTTTCACTGTAAAGCATATTTTCAAAATCTGACACGACAGGTGGATTAACAACAAGCTAAGCTGTGTTTTGCTATATTGCGCTTGTGATTTCATGAATATAAATATTTTTAGCAATTTTTTTTTTATTTGGCGCTCTGCAATTCAGCGGGTGTTGATGAAAATGATCCCGCTAAAGGGATCCGTGCGTCAAGAAGGACAGTAGTGTCACAGTGAAAAACCCTTTAAATGGCCTCAGTCTAGAGTGTCTTTCCATCAATGATTTGAACACGTTTTAACCACAGGAGGTTGGTGGCACCTTAATTGGGGAGGACAGGCTCGTGGTAATGGCTGGAGCGGAATTGGTGTAATGGTATCAACCACATAGTTTCTATGTGTTTGATTCCATTCTATTAGACTCCATTCCATTTGCTCCGTTCCAGCCATTATTATGAGCCGTGCTCGCCTAAGCAGCCTCCACTGGTTTTAACCCTTTTCTCAGACTATGAGCTGCTGTGGGTCTCGTTAAAATGTTTTCATTCTTATTCTCCCAGGTGCTGAATATTTCATTGGAGCTGTGTTTTGTGTTTTCTCTCTCACACTTGATGATTCCCACAGCCTTACTTCTGATTGGCATTCTTTGTATTGCTGCACATTGCAAGGTAGCTGGCAGACACATCTACATATCAGTCATGTAGGGATATTTACAAATTGCTGTCTTTCATCAAATCATTAACTTTCTCCTGCTGTCACACTTGTTAAAGATAATCTATCCTCTTCATGCTATAATGGTTCTGTTTAATGGTAGAGCGTTGGGCCAGTAACCGAAAGGTTTCTAGATTGAATCCCTGAGCTGACAAGGTACATATCCGTCATTCTGCCCATGAACAAAGTTGTTAACCCACTGTTCCTAAGCTGTTGTTGTAAATTAATTTGTTCCTAACTGACTTGCCTAGTAAAATAAAAAAAATTGCCACAAGCCATCTTTGTTGTTCACGACAGATTTAGCCTTTCTCATAGAATAAACATCTAAAGCAGTTGGGTTTTAATGCTGGCTTCCTGTCAATAATGTTTATTTAGTTTTGGGGGTATTCTCCTTCATCACAGCAATGTTCTGCTAGAGCAAATAAACATCACAGAGGCAAAGACGGCATCTACAACTCTCTCTGTATTTACAAAACGTGTGTTCAAACCCAGAGCGAAAAAGAGTGAAAGAGAGACTAAAATAGAGAGAAAGAATGAGAGATAGAGGGAGAGTGACTAAAAGAAAGAGAAAGAGAGGAGGGTGGTTGAAACAAACCTGACAGCCTGGCTCCCCACGACCCTGGCTCTTAGTGTGTTTATATCGCTGTTACCATGGAGACATGCCTCTCCGTTCTCTGTTATGTAATAAAGTCTTGTGAGGATGAGAGAGCGATACGGACAACCTTGAAGACTCGATCCTTCCAGGACCTCAGAGTCTGTTTTAAATAAGGATCTGTTGATATCTATTAACAGATCTGTTTGATTCATCAATGTGTTGTTTCAGTGCAGACAGACAGTGTGTTGATGTTCCAATCATCACAGCACTAGAGAGACCTGGCTTGGTTAAGATGTCTGACTGTACAGTCAGCAGGGAATGGGTTAAGAGAAATTACTCATCAATGTTTTAATGAACGGAAGATTGATTCATGTTCCCGGCGCTGAAAAAAAGAAAATAACTGAAAGAGATGAAATAAAGACGAGTCTCATACCGCAGGCAGCAGAACAGCAGTATTCTCTCTCTCCTGCCTCCATTACTCCCTCTCTCACCTCTCTCCCTATTCTGTCTCCCTCCCTCTCCTGCCTCCATTACGCCCTCTCTCACCTCTCTCTCTCCCTATTCTGTCTCCCTCCCTCTCCTGCCTCCATTACTCCCTCTCTCACCTCTCTCTCTCCCTATTCTGTCTCCCTCCCTCTCCTGCCTCCATTACTCCCTCTCTCACCTCTCTCTCTCCCTATTCTGTCTCCCTCCCTCTCCTGCCTCCATTACTCCCTCTCTCACCTCTCTCTCTATTCTGTCTCTACCTCCATTACTCTCTCTCGCCCTATCATGCCTCCTTCCCTCCCTCCCTCTCTCTCTCACCCTCACTCTCTCTCTCTCCCGCACCCTATCCTGCCTCCCTCCTTCTCTCTCTCTCTCTCTCTCTCTCTCTTGCTCTCTCTCTCTCTCTCCACCCTGCCTCTCTCCTTCTCTCGCTCTCTCTCTCTAAATCCCCACCCCCCTCACTGTCTCAGTGGGCCCTGGCTGCATGGAGCAGTCGAGGGGAAAATGTGTTACACAGAGTAAAGCAGGAGTCGCATGGAAAGAGCCTTTTAATCTGACAGCAGGCTGATACCCATGAGGAGGAGGAGAGGAGGAGCAGAGGAGAAGGGAGAAGAAGAGGAGCAGGGAGGATGAGGAGGAGAAGAGCAGGGAGGAGGTGGAGATGAGCAGGGAGGAGGATAGGAGCAGAGAGGAGGAGCATGGAGGAGAGGCAGAGAGGAGGAGCGGGGGGAGAAGAGCAGCGAGGGGAGGCAGAGAGGAGGAGGAGCAGTGAGGAGGAGAGGAGCAGGGAGGGGAGGCAGAGAGGAGGCGGAGCAGTGAAGAGGAGAGGAGCAGGGAGGAGAGGCAGATGGGAGGAGAGGAGCAGGGATGAGCAGAGAAGCAGGGAGGATGAGAGGACCGGGGAAAGGAGCATGGAGCAGCGGAAGAGAGGAGCAGGGAGGAGATGCAGGGAGGAGAGGAGCAGGGACGATTAGGAAGGAGAGAGGCAGAGAGGAGCAGGAAGGAGAGAGGAAGAGAGGGGAGAGAGGGGAGAGGGGAGAGAGGAGCAGGGAGTAGAGGCAGAGAGGAGCAGGAAGGATTAGGAAGGGGAGAGGCAGAGAGGAGTAGGGAGGAGAGGAGGAGGTAGAGAGGCATAGAGGAATGGCTGTTGGGTCTGGATGGAAGGAGGAGGTCTACATGTTACTAATTCATTCTACACGTCCACAGAGCCTCCTGGGTCCTCCAGTCTGTTATGACTTCTTAAGAACCGGCAGATGGCTGCCGTCCACCGGGGTCTTATGGACTGATCGTTGTTTGGATCTTCCATAAAATGTCTGTGTGAATGCAGCTTCAGCTGTGTGAATGCAGATCCGGATGTAAATATTCCAATTCATTTCAAGTATACAGCCGTGGGAGAACGAGAGAAATATTCACTTGGGAGAACGATTGAGAGACATTATATTCTTATTTTATTCTACAGACAATCTATTGTTATTATATCAACTTAATAATAAACAGTGATGTACGTACATTGCAAACAATAGATTTGAACGTTAAGAGACAATCCCACACACCTGTTGTCCAAGGAGAGAGAGAGTTCTGTACACCACTCGCTCAGTCTGATGTTTACTCTGTTTCATCTAAAATGGGTCAACTTTTTTAACTGCTCAGCAGCAATGTTTTTCCCATTGTGTATTGTTTTGGCATTTATTTATTTTTTAGACTAGTTTACTTCTTAAGGACTTTGCATCAGAGGGGATGCATCCCAAATGGCACCCTATTCCATATGTAGTGCACTACTTTTGACCAGAGCCTTACAGGACATGATCAAAAGTAATGCACTAAATAGGGAATAGGGTCCGAAGCTACGAGACCAAAGAGAAGGAAGTGTTTCGCTGCCAGACAAGGCTCCGCTGATAGCCAGGTGTAGAGGTGGTAAGGATTCACTCCATGGTGCTGGATAGAAAGCTCTGCTGTTGGGACAAATTTATGGAGGCCCTAACAGTTTGTGGGCACCGTTTGTCATCGTTATAGTGCAATTCATGTATTGTTTAGTGTTGTGTTGTGACTTTGCTGGCATGTATCGAAAACATTATTGTTGAGTTTGCCACCAAGATTTACATGCTAAAATCGCCATATACGGTACAACCCCATTTACTATTCTGTGTTGTAAGAGAAATGATCATATTACTCATGCAAATTCGCATTTGCTAATAGCTGCACTTAGGACTCATATAGCCTGATAATCAATCAATATAATTATGTGTGTGGAAAGACAGCAAACAGACAGCAAAGATTTAGTTGTGCAAGTGTATTTAGGATAATTAGGGTCATAAAGTCAGTCTTGTCTAAAACAGAGTTTGGAACATCTGTGTGTCACAACAGGTAAATGAAGATTGGGTTTTGATTTGACGATGTCCACTAACATGGTGTGAACAGCTGCAGCGATTGTTCTCTATCCAATAACAGAGACAGTGAGACAGAATCTGCCCAGCAGCTCCGACGTTATTTACATAAGACAAGTCACGCATTTGTTTTAGTTGAGAAATACGGCACAAACACCTTAGTTTGATGTAAAATTGCTAATTTAAAAATGTATTACAGATTTCTTGAGTTATCTAAGATTCATTCTGAGGATTTTGAGGAAGTGAAATAGGCTCATGGGGGACAGACATCATTAATCAAACGCGGAATCGGTCAGAAAACACACCTCGAAGGCTGAAATCTCGTTTTTCTAATGAGCAACTGAAGAACACAGGTGCCAATCAGCATGTTCAGTGGCTCTTTAGATTGACTACGTACCCAGCTAGCACATAACGTTCTGAGAACCATATGTTAGTTTGTGAGCTTGGTGAGAGCGTGGTTGTCCTGTGGTTATTTGGTCTCACAGGAGTTTGGTGGCACCTTAATTGGGGCAAACGGGCTTGTGTTAATGACTGGAGCAGAATGAGTGGAATGGTATCACATGGTTTCCAGGTGTTTGATGCCATTCCATTTGCTCCGTTTTGGCCATTATTATGAGCCGTCCTCCCCTCAGCAGTCTCCTGTGTTATGTATACAACCTTCCCACAACTTTCTGGATAGTTTCTTGGCTTTGGAACATTCACAGCACATTTAAGGAACTTGACAAAAAAACTTACATTTTTGTGTTATTTCATTACTTTAGCAGAATGTTTCCTAAAAGTTTAAACATGGTTACGTTTCATTTAAATGTTGGTAATGTTCAAGGAACGTTCTCTTACTGGTTTGACATTGAGAATGTTCTCAAATTTCAGTACAGCATAACAATTCCTACAGGTTTCCTCATGGTTCTATTTAAAGTCATGTTCTCAAATTGTTCCAAGAATGTTAAAAAAACGTTCCTTAAAACCCCAATAGAACTTTAGTAACATTCAGAGAACGTTCTAAGAATGTTATTTTAAAACATATACATTCAGTTTTCAGCATCTACCAAATTCTCTCTCTCCTTTATCATGTTAAGTGTGGTGAGGTGTATACTGGCCACACCTGATCTTAATGAGTGCTTGTTTCCTTTGAAATGGGGTATTTTTGAATAGACTAAAATGAACAGCTTTGTATGAGTTAAAAACCATGGCATGCTAGCTCCAACCTGGTTGTGAATTGGACTAATTCCATGGATAGAGAACAGAAGATTTTAGGTTTGAATCTCACTGATGCTGTGTCACAATAAAAAATAAATGTGGTTGCATGATAAATGTCTAAGGAAATGAATTTCCATGTGTCCTATCTGTGCTTTGAGTTCAAGGCGGCAGATAGCCTAGAACTTTGGGCCAGTAATCAAAGGTCTCTGGTTCAAATCCCAGAGCATACTAGGTGGAAAATCTGTCAATGTGCCCTTTAGCAAGACACTTAACCCTAATTGCTCCTGTAAATTGCTCTGGATAAAAGCATCTGTAAATGACAAAACATTTCAAAATAGTTAACCCAAAATCAGTTAGCAGTGTTACTAAAAGTCTTAATGAAACATTTTAATAAGGATAATATTCAATAACCTCCAAATAACCTATACTTTCTGTTCTCAGAGCATTAATAAAACCTCCTAGGAAAACTTTAAAGCAACCAGAGTAAAACGTTCTCAGAACATCCTTGCAACCTAAAAATAGTCTGTCCTAGAACAGGTGAAATGTTCACTTCTGTTTACATGTTGTTTAATTAACAAATGTTCAGTTTTACCGGTCAGGAAACTTCCTTCCGCAACCAATGTGAAACCAAAAACACACGTTTCCACAACTTCCAGGGAACCAAATCTGCTAACTGGGTTTTAATTAGTATTAGTTACTGTTACTCCAAATAGTAGCTCGTGATATTATTGCTTTAACTGAGAGTTAAATCCGTAAAGGAAGTTAGATGCTCAAGCTACCCAGCGAGAGAGGAACCAAGTCCCAGGCTCTAGCTGTAAATACTGTAAAACTCCCTGGCTGCATAATCTTAATCAGGTCTGGGAAAACCTAGACAAACGCTCCTACTATAAATATTCCAGGCTGAGAAACGGTGTGGGATTATCCCACCGCCTGCGGCCCAGGAATAGAGCTCAGGCAGCCAATTTAGGAGCTTTTCCTGGAAGTCTGGCTCCCAGGTAGGGGTCTATAATTGCTGAGTGATAATTGGCAGTTAAAACTGTATCATGCCTTAAGGCCCCATGTAAGCGCTTTAGGAAAGCAGTGTGACAGAGGCCTCGCTGACCCACTTTTCAGACCACTGTATGGAGAAGCAATGTAAGGCACGTGCTGTACGTCTGGAGCAGCGTGTCTAGCTGTGGCTGGCTGACTGGGTGTTTGTCTAAGATGAATTTACAAAGAAAATGTATCAGGTCACATTACTCAAAAACCAAATATTGTTGGGAAGTTAGTTATTCAAGTGTGAAGTGTATGAATATCAGATGATTGTACAATATAAATAGGTTCATCACAGTGATTTGGAGAGATAGAGCACATGGAAGGTAGGTCAACAATGTGCCATTCAGTGTATCACCTACAGTATATCATTCAGTGTATCACCTGCAGTATATCATTCAGTGTGTCTCACCTACAGTATAACATTCAGTGTCTCTCACCTACAGTATATCATTCAGTGTGTCTCACCTACAGTATATCATTCAGTGTGTCTCACCTACAGTATAACATTCAGTGTGTCTCACCTACAGTACATCTTTCAGTGTGTCTCACCTACAGTATATCATTCAGTGTGTCTCACCTACAGTATAACATTCAGTGTGTCTCACCTACAGTATATCATTCAGTGTGTCTCACCTACAGTATATCATTCAGTGTGTCTCACCTACAGTATAACATTCAGTGTGTCTCACCTACAGTATATCATTCAGTGTGTCTCACCTACAGTATAACATTCAGTGTGTCTCACCTACAGTATATCATTCAGTGTGTCTCACCTACAGTATATCATTCAGTGTGTCTCACCTACAGTATATCATTCAGTGTGTCTCACCTACAGTATAACATTCAGTGTGTCTCACCTACAGTATATCATTCAGTGTGTCTCACCTACAGTATATCATTCAGTGTGTCTCACCTACAGTATATCATTCAGTGTGTCTCACCTACAGTATAACATTCAGTGTCTCTCACCTACAGTATATCATTCAGTGTGTCTCACCTACAGTATAACATTCAGTGTGTCTCACCTACAGTATAACATTCAGTGTGTCTCACATACAGTATAACATTCAGTGTGTCTCACCTACAGTATATCATTCAGTGTGTATCACATACAGTATATCATTCAGTGTGTCTCACCTACAGTATAACATTCAGTGTCTCTCACCTACAGTATATCATTCAGTGTGTCTCACCTACAGTATATCATTCAGTGTGTCTCACCTACAGGATATCATTCAGTGTGTCTCACCTACAGTATATCATTCAGTGTGTCTCACCTACAGTATATCATTCAGTGTCTCTCACCTACAGTATAACATTCAGTGTGTCTCACATACAGTATATCATTCAGTGTCTCTCACCTACAGTATATCATTCAGTGTGTCTCACCTACAGTATAACATTCAGTGTGTCTCACCTACAGTACATCATTCAGTGTGTCTCACCTACAGTATATCATTCAGTGTGTCTCACCTACAGAATATCATTCAGTGTGTCTCACCTACAGTATATCATTCAGTGTGTATCACATACAGAATATCATTCAGTGTATCTCAACTACAGAATATCATTCAGTGTCTCACCTACAGAATATCATTCAGTGTCTCACCTACATTACATCATTCAGTGTGTCTCACATACATAACTCCATTCAGTGTGTCTCACCAACATTATACATTTATGTCATTCAGCGTACACTCTCATACAGAGCGACTGGGGCTAAGGTCCTAGCTCAAGTGCACATCAACAGTTTTTTTTTTTTAACCCTTACAAATGAATGAAGGTACGGAGGTCATTTTGTGCCAACAAAAAAAGGGGTTAAATATGTCCAAAAAACGAACATATTCCTGAGCTTTCTTATGTCTCCTAGATATTGTACAGACACTTCAAAACCGTATTCCTTATTTATTTATTATTTTGCTCTATTTTTTGCCTTTTTTTATGTTATTCGGTGCATTTCTATGGGCTATAGTAGTAAATGTCAAATTCTACATTTTATCCAATACGTTTCTAATTTTTTTTTCTACATACAGTGCAGGGGTCCTAAAATGTTAAATCAATGATCCATGACATGACCTTTAAACAATTCCATATGTTAGCTTAGTAGAACAATTTGGCTACAAATTCCAAGAAGTGGTGAAGGCTGTTTTTCCACTCAATGCACACCCAAAGCCATATTGTGTGGGCCTACTGTATATTCAGTGCATTCGGAAAGTATTCAGACTCCTCGACTTTTTCCACATTTTGTTACGTTACAGCCCTATTCTACAATCTATTACGTTTTTTTTTTTTGCTCGTCAATTTACACATAATACCCCATAATGGAGTCGCCAATGACTAGGGTTTTGGTGGGAGGCTTCGGCAGCTCAGACCCTGTAACAGGTGGGGGAGAGACCAGAGAAGGCTCGGCATCTGACTCCGACTCGTTGCTTAATTAATGGGGAGAACCGGTTGAATGTTTCTGACGGCTGAATGAGCGACACCGGTTGAGTATTCCGACAGCACTTCCTTCCAGAAGCCATGAGAAAATTGTCCGGCTGCGGGGACTGTGCGGGGGGATTTATGCTACTATCTGTACTTATTGGTGGCACAGATGCTGTTTCATCCTTTCCTACACTTAAATAACCCTTGCCTAATGATTGCGTCTGAAACTGGGCTTGCAGCACGGCAATCCTTACCATAAGGCGATAGTTCTAGTTCTCCTGAACAGAGTTCTCAAAGTACAGAGATCCTTGATGAAAACCTGCTCCAGAGTGCTCAGTACCTCAGACTGGGGCGAAGGTTCACCTTCCAACAGTACAACGACCCTAAGCACACAGCCAGGACAATGCAGGAGAGGCTTCAGGACAAGTCTCTGAATGTCCTGGAGTGGCTCAGCCGGAGCCTAGACTTGAACCTGATCGAACATCTTTGGAGAGACCTGAAAATAGCTGTGCATCCAACCTGACAGAGCTTGAGAGAATCTGCAGAGAAGAATGGGAGAAATTCCCCAAATACAGGTGTGCCAAGCTTGTAGCTTCCTACCCAAGAAGACTCGAGGTTGTAATCGCTGTCAAAGG